>NC_069510.1:67766372-68066372 GCF_027579735.1 Bombina bombina
TACCAGAGAAAATGTGTAGGTTGGATAAATATTTTGCGGTACCGATGAGTACTGAGGTTTTTCCTATACCTAAGAGACTTACTGAAATTGTTACTAAGGAGTGGGATAGACCCGGTGTGCCGTTCTCACCCCCTCCGATATTTAGAAAAATGTTTCCAATAGACGCCACCACAAGGGACTTATGGCAAACGGTCCCTAAGGTGGAGGGAGCAGTTTCTACTTTAGCTAAGCGTACCACTATCCCGGTGGAGGATAGCTGTGCTTTTTCAGATCCAATGGATAAAAAGTTAGAGGGTTACCTTAAGAAAATGTTTGTTCAACAAGGTTTTATATTGCAACCCCTTGCATGCATTGCGCCGATCACGGCTGCAGCGGCATTCTGGATTGAGTCTCTGGAAGAGAACATTGGTTCAGCTACTCTGGACGACATTACGGACAGGCTTAGAGTCCTTAAACTAGCTAATTCATTCATTTCGGAGGCCGTAGTACATCTTACTAAACTTACGGCGAAGAATTCAGGATTCACCATTCAGGCACGCAGGGCGCTGTGGCTAAAATCCTGGTCAGCTGATGTTACTTCTAAGTCTAAATTGCTTAATATACCTTTCAAAGGGCAGACCTTATTCGGGCCCGGGTTGAAAGAGATTATCGCTGACATTACAGGAGGTAAAGGCCATGCCCTGCCTCAGGACAAAGCCAAAGCCAAGACTAGACAGTCTAGTTTTCGTTCCTTTCGTAATTTCAAAGCAGGAGCAGCATCAACTTCCTCTGCACCAAAACAGGAAGGAGCTGTTGCTCGCTACAGACAAGGCTGGAAACCTAACCAGTCCTGGAACAAGGGCAAGCAGACTAGGAAACCTGCTGCTGCCCCCAAAACAGCATGAATTGAGGGCCCCCGATCCGGGATCGGATCTAGTGGGGGGCAGACTTTCTCTCTTCGCCCAGGCTTGGGCAAGAGATGTTCAGGATCCCTGGGCGCTAGAGATAATATCTCAGGGATACCTTCTGGACTTCAAATACTCTCCTCCAAGAGAGAGATTTCATCTGTCAAGATTGTCAACAATCCAGACAAAGAAAGAGGCTTTTCTACGCTGCGTACAAGAGCTCTTGTTAATGGGAGTAATCCATCCAGTTCCACGATCGGAACAGGGACAAGGGTTTTACTCAAATCTGTTTGTGGTTCCCAAAAAAGAGGGAACTTTCAGACCAATCCTGGACTTAAAGATCCTAAACAAATTCCTAAGAGTTCCATCGTTCAAGATGGAGACTATTCGGACAATTTTACCTATGATCCAAGAGGGTCAGTACATGACCACTGTAGATTTAAAAGATGCTTACCTGCACATACCGATTCACAAAGATCATTACCGGTACCTAAGGTTTGCCTTCCTAGACAGGCATTACCAGTTTGTGGCTCTTCCATTCGGATTGGCTACAGCGCCAAGAATCTTCACAAAGGTTCTGGGTGCTCTTCTGGCGGTACTAAGACCGCGGGGAATCTCGGTAGCTCCATACCTAGACGACATTCTGATACAAGCTTCAAGCTTTCAAACTGCCAAATCTCATACAGAGTTAGTGCTGGCATTTCTAAGGTCACATGGATGGAAGGTGAACGAAAAGAAAAGTTCACTCGTTCCACTCACAAGAGTTCCCTTCCTGGGGACTCTTATAGATTCTGTAGAAATGAAGATTTACCTGACAGAGGACAGGCTATCAAGACTTCAAAGTGCTTGCCGCACTCTTCATTCCATTCAACACCCGTCAGTGGCTCAATGTATGGAGGTAATCGGCTTAATGGTAGCGGCAATGGACATAGTACCCTTTGCACGCTTACACCTCAGACCACTGCAACTGTGCATGCTAGGTCAGTGGAATGGGGATTACTCAGACTTATCCCCTTCTCTGAATCTGGATCAAGAGACCAGAAATTCTCTTCTATGGTGGCTTTCTCGGCCACACCTGTCCAGGGGGATGCCATTCAGCAGGCCAGCCTTCTAGGTTGGGGTGCCGTCTGGAATTCCCTGAAGGCTCAGGGACTATGGAGTCAGGAGGAGAGTCTCCTACCAATAAACATTCTGGAATTGAGAGCAGTTCTCAATGCCCTCCTGGCTTGGCCCCAGTTGACAACTCGGGGGTTCATCAGGTTTCAGTCGGACAACATCACGACTGTAGCTTACATCAACCATCAGGGAGGGACAAGAAGCTCCCTAGCTATGATGGAAGTATCAAAGATAATTCGCTGGGCAGAGTCTCACTCTTGCCACCTGTCAGCAATCCACATCCCGGGAGTGGAGAACTGGGAGGCGGATTTCTTAAGTCGTCAGACTTTTCATCCGGGGGAGTGGGAACTTCATCCGGAGGTCTTTGCCCAAATACTTCGACGTTGGGGCAAACCAGAGATAGATCTCATGGCGTCTCGACAGAACGCCAAGCTTCCTCGTTACGGGTCCAGATCCAGGGATCCAGGAGCAGTCCTGATAGATGCTCTGACAGCACCTTGGGACTTCAGGATGGCTTACGTGTTTCCACCCTTCCCGTTGCTTCCTCGATTGATAGCCAGAATCAAACAAGAGAGAGCATCAGTGATTCTAATAGCACCTGCGTGGCCACGCAGGACTTGGTATGCAGACCTGGTGGACATGTCATCCTGTCCGCCTTGGTCTCTACCTCTGAAACAGGACCTTCTGATACAGGGTCCCTTCAAACATCAAAATCTAACTTCTCTGAAGCTGACTGCTTGGAAATTGAACGCTTAATTTTATCAAGACGTGGGTTTTCTGAGTCAGTTATTAGTACCTTAATACAGACTAGGAAACCTGTTACCAGAAAGATTTACCATAAGATATGGCGTAAATACCTACATTGGTGTGAATCCAAAGGTTACTCTTGGAGTAAGGTTAGGATTCCTAGGATATTGTCTTTTCTACAAGAAGGTTTAGAAAAGGGTTTTTCTGCTAGTTCATTAAAGGGACAGATCTCAGCTCTGTCCATTCTGTTACACAAACGTCTGTCAGAAGTTCCTGACGTCCAGGCTTTTTGTCAGGCTTTGGCCAGGATTAAGCCTGTGTTTAAAACTGTTGCTCCACCATGGAGTTTAAACCTTGTTCTTAATGTTTTACAGGGCGTTCCGTTTGAACCCCTTCATTCCATTGATATAAAGTTGTTATCTTGGAAAGTTCTATTTTTAATGGCTATTTCCTCGGCTCGAAGAGTCTCTGAATTATCAGCCTTACATTGTGATTCTCCTTATTTGATTTTTCATTCGGATAAGGTAGTCCTGCGTACTAAACCTGGGTTCTTACCTAAGGTAGTTACTAACAGGAATATCAATCAAGAGATTGTTGTTCCTTCTTTATGCCCAAATCCTTCTTCAAAGAAGGAACGTCTACTGCACAACCTGGATGTAGTCCGGGCTCTAAAATTTTACTTGCAGGCAACTAAGGAATTCCGACAAACGTCTTCTCTGTTTGTCATTTACTCTGGGCAGAGGAGAGGTCAAAAAGCTTCCGCTACCTCTCTTTCTTTTTGGCTTCGTAGCATAATTCGTTTAGCTTATGAGACTGCTGGACAGCAGCCCCCTGAAAGAATTACAGCTCATTCTACTAGAGCTGTGGCTTCCACTTGGGCCTTCAAGAATGAGGCCTCTGTTGAACAGATTTGCAAGGCTGCAACTTGGTCTTCGCTTCATACTTTTTCCAAATTTTACAAATTTGACACCTTTGCTTCATCGGAGGCTATTTTTGGGAGAAAGGTTCTTCAGGCAGTGGTTCCTTCTGTATAAAGAGTCTGCCTATCCCTCCCGTCATCCGTGTACTTTTGCTTTGGTATTGGTATCCCAGAAGTAATGATGACCCGTGGACTGATCACACTTAACAGAAGAAAACATAATTTATGCTTACCTGATAAATTCCTTTCTTCTGTAGTGTGATCAGTCCACGGCCCGCCCTGTTTTTAAGGCAGGTAAATATTTTTTAATTTATACTCCAGTCACCACTTCACCCTTGGCTTTTCCTTTCTCGTTGGTCCTTGGTCGAATGACTGGGAGTGACGTAGAGGGGAGGAGCTATATGCAGCTCTGCTGGGTGAATCCTCTTGCACTTCCTGTAGGGGAGCAGTTAATATCCCAGAAGTAATGATGACCCGTGGACTGATCACACTACAGAAGAAAGGAATTTATCAGGTAAGCATAAATTATGTTTTTTAAATAGCTTTTGGCTTTTACCCACAAGCAGACAGCTGAATGTATTTTTTTGTTCTCTTGGCAGAAATATCCATTTTCAAAAACCTAAATTTAAACAAGAACAAATTAATATATTTAAGTTGTACCAAATTAATAAAATTATTTTAAAAGGACAGTCTAGTCAAAGTTAAACTTTTTATGATTTAGATAGGACATGTAATTTTTAAACAATTTTCCAATTTACTTTTATCATCGAATTTGCTTTTCTCTTGGTATTCTTAGTTGAAAGCTAAACCTAGGTAGGCTCATATACAAATTTTGAAACCCTTGAAGGCCACCTCGTATTTGAATGCATTTGACAGTTTTTCACATCTAGACAGCGTTAGTTCATGTGTGCCATATATATAGCATTGTGCTCACGCCCGTGGAGTTACTTATGAGAGAGCACTGATTGGTTAAATGCAAGTCTATCAAAAGAACTGATACAAAGGGGCAGTCTACAGAGTCTTAGATACAAGGTAGTCACAGAGGTAAAAAGTGTATTATTGTAACCTTGTTGGTTACGTAAAACTGGTAAATGGGTAAAAAGCGATTATCTATATTTTTAAACAATAAAAATTCTTGTGTAGACTGTCCCTTTAATGTGTGTTTAAGAAAAGAAACAGCATCTGATGTGGATACAGTCTCATAGCCCCTAACTGACAGTTCTTGCACACGGCTGCCTATATACTACATGCCGTGACATATACTGGTTGGAAACAACCTGATATTTGTAGTAGGATAGAAATAGATATTCATTTTGAATTTGTAATTTAATACTTTCTAATAACATTTTATTAGCTTACTGCATGCATTCCTTACAAATAGCCCATTGTTTGGGCAGATGTGACACTGATAGTTTCCTCCTTAGAAAAAATCCGCTGTCATAAACATTTAGGACTAGATTATAAGTGGAGCACTAGTTTAACGTGCGTCCCGTAAAAGGGGCACATTAAATAACCAGCCATTACAACGTCTGGTTAATGCTCCCGCAAGCTTGCGGTTTCACTTTGGGCTAAGCACACTTAACCAGAGATCAGACATC
Source organism: Bombina bombina (assembly GCF_027579735.1). Classification (NCBI taxonomy): domain Eukaryota; kingdom Metazoa; phylum Chordata; class Amphibia; order Anura; family Bombinatoridae; genus Bombina; species Bombina bombina. Next base: position 67,771,637 of record NC_069510.1, read on the forward strand.
TGGTTAAATAAAAATAAATTGCATTCATTGTCCCCCAAAATAAAGGGGACAGTTATTTAAAATAAAATAAAAAATATGCATCTTTATTTAAAAAAAAAAAAAACAACAACTGTGCAAAGCAGAGGGTTAAAAGTGAGGGGATGTGGGTTGTTAGGGGAAAAAAACGGCACTAAAGTACTTTTACATAGAGGTGAATGGGGACTGTGTTTTTACTCTAAATATATATATGTATATGCTTATATACATATATATTTATGTGTTTATATATGTATATACACATAAACACATAAATATATATGTATTTATTATAAAACATATATTTATTTACTTTTGCTGTGCAAATTGCCCCCTGTTCTGCGCTAGATGGTTTAGCGTGTCTTGCGGTATGAGAACGAGGCTCCCTATAGAGGCGCGCTCTCCTGAAATATGTGATCCATAATAAGCAAGCTAGTGAGACAAAGCTTTCCAATTGCTATGTAGACTTATTGACCTAACAAAAGTGTGAGACCTTAGCGAACAAGCGACAGAGGAAAACCCAAGAAATTAGAGTTTCTTAGTGAATCTAAGACAGTTTGATTTTTTTATCTCAGTCTGCTACCTAAAACGCACCATGTCACAGTAAGCAATCCAGCCCACTGTGTATCTCTTATAGTGTCTCCTTGCAGATTCTAATGGATAAAAACAAGAACAGACAATAGACACAAGGATTAACCTTATTTATTCATATAAATCAGTTCATTAAATTGTACTTAACATCCAGCTACTCGTCTAATGATGATCTTCACAAATATGATTATAATTATTCCTTGCAGTTGTACATAGCGTGAAGAATCCTTTTTGTGGGTTTCTAGGGCATAGAAATATATAAATAATATCAGATACAAAGTACAAATTCCCAAATCCAGAATTTAAAAAAAACTAGGGGTTAATAAGTATAATGTAGGTGTCGGAGATGTCGGGGGCCGCAGATTAGGGGATAATAAGTGTAAGTTAAGGGGTGTTTAGACTCGGGGTTCATGTTAGGGTGTTAGGTGTAAACATAAATTTTGTTTCCCCATAAGAATCAATGGGGCTGAGTTACTGAGTTTTACGCTGCTTTTTTGCAGGTGTTAGACTTTTTCTCAGCCGGCTCTCCCCATTGATGTCTATGGGGAAATTGTGCACGAGCACGTACAACCAGCTCACCGCTCACTTAAGCAGCGCTGGTATTGGAGTGCAGTATGGAGCTCAATTTTGCTCTATGCTCACTTCTTGCCTGATAACGCCGGGTTTGTAAAAACCCGTAATACCAGTGCTGCAAAGAAGTGAGCGGTGAGAATAAACTGCACGTTAGCACCGCACCCCTCATAACGCAAGACTCGTAATCTACCCATAAATGTTTTAGATAATAAATGGCTATAGACTTAAGTTTCTATTTACATTTGCATATTTAAAAAAAAACAAGTGAATTTGCAATACTGTATTTATATCTGTATCCTTCAGTTCAATAATGCATTGTGTTTTTTTTAGTAAATTCTATTATTTCCTGTTTTTCTTTCCATCTATAAAAAAATTAAACTTCTTGCAGATAATATTATAGCGTGAATACATTTATTCTCTCTTGGATTTTTACTATAGGAAGATAAGAAAATAATCTGATGTAGGGAGAATTTAAAGTCTGGTTTGTTCATTGCATTTTTAGCCCAATATTCAAGTTTTTTTTTTATCTTAGGGCATTCCAAAAGCATATGTAATAAATCTGCCCCCTGTAACTGACATTTTGGGCATTTATTAAAATTTACATTATGCCATCTATAGCCCATTTTAGGCATATTGTATGTCATAAGTAATACCTTCAAATGTAACTCTCTCCAGGATGATGATAGCATGACATCATAAACTTTCATGATAGAGCTTCCAATAAAATTAGCATCTACATCTTCAAATATATTTTGCCATTTAGAGGCAATGCTACCTAGATTGCTATCTCCTTTTACTGAAGAGAGCATTGGGGATATAGAAAAAAGATCTTTTTTTACCATTGAAATCCATGAATCTAATAAGTCCCAACTCCAGTACCACCCATATAAAGATAACATTTCAGAAATATAATGTCTAATCTGTAGGTAGACGAAAAAAATATTTGTTTACCAGGAAAAATTCCTCTTTCAAAACAAAAAATGTTTTAACAACTTTAGTCGATAAGTCTATGGGGTAAATTTATTAAAGTCTGGCGGACATGATACGCTGTAGCGTATCATGTACGCCAGACATTGCTGCATGCGAACAGCATACGCTGTCCGTATTCCGCATGCACAAGCAGTTCTAGTAATCTGCTTGTGCAGTACCGCTCCCTGCAGATTCGCGACCAATCGGCTGTTAGCAGGGGGTGTCAATCAGCCCGATCATATAGGATCGGGCGGACTGCTGTGCGCCGCCTCAGAGGTGGTGTATGAGTTAAGAGTCTATAGACCGCTGCTTCTTAACTCCTGTTTCCGGCGAAAAAGGCTCGCACGGAAACAGGGTGAATTGGCCCAATTCGGCCAATAATAAATTGACCCCTATAAATTTAGTTAATTTTGTAAGTCCCATCAATGCCCATCTATTAAATATTGAAGAGTGAATTCCTGCTGGAAATTCTGGATTACCCCTGATCAATTGGTGATTAGAAATGTTATAGTTAATGGCTAGTAGTGAACAGATCTTGCGCCAGGCTGTCAATAAATTATATATAGATTTTAGCTTTTTAATTGTTTTGGGGAGGCGTTTGGGATTACAGTGGGCAATCAAAATAGGCGAATAAGGATAGATTACATTTTTTTCTATTTTAAAAAGTGAGAAATAATTAGAGTTCCCCATCCAACCAACTACCTCTTTACAGAGGCATCCCTACCTTTCAAAAAGCCTACCTGATCTGGGTGGATAATCTGATTCAGTGAACTATGGGGCTGATTTATTAATGTACGAGCGGACATGATACAATGTAGCGTATCATGTCTGCCACACACTGATAAATGCCGACATTATACGCTGTCTGCATTTATCATTGCACAAGCAGTTCTGGTGAACTGCTTGTGCAATGCCGCACCTGCAAATTTGCGGCCAATCGCCGCTAGCAGGGGGTGTCACTTAGCCCGATCGTATAGGATCGGGCGGATTGATGTGCGCAGCCTCAGAGCAGGCGGACAAGTTATGGAGCAGCGGTCTTTAGACCGCTGCTTCATAACTGCTGTTTCTGGTGAGCCCGAAGGCTCACGCGGAAACAGGGGCATCAAGCTCCATTCAGAGCTTGAGAATTCGGCCCCTTTGCATTCTTTTGGCTAAAATTCATGTTAAAATTTTATAATCAGAGTTTAGCGAAGCAATTGGCCTATATGGTCACATGGTTTTTCCCCTGTTTCAATATCAACGTTGTCCAGGATGCAGAGAAAGCGCTCGAGCATGGCTCACCATCTACATAATAACTATTATAAAGATTTTTTAAGTAAACGATATTAGGTTTTTTTAAGATTTTGTAAAATTGTTTGGGAAGCAGATCAGGCACAGGTGATTTATTAAAAGAGATTTGATCTATAGTATCAGATATCTCCTTTTCTGTAATTGGAGTGTTAATTTTAGTTAGCAGTTGCTCCGAGATTGATGTGTTCCTAACTCTTTCCCAAAATTTAGATCTATTTTCATACAGCCAGATTACGAGTTTTGAGCGCTATAGGGAAATTAACGACCGCAGCATTTTCGGCAGTATTTCTCTCCCTATGGCACTGGTATTACGAGTTTAAAAAAAGCCAGCATTTGCAGGCCATATGGCAGCGTTGAGCTCCATACCGCACACAAATACCAGCTCTGCTTTGAGCTGCTGTTATGTGCTCGTGCAAGATTTGCCCATAGACATCAATGGGGAGAGCCGGCTAAAAAAAAGCCTAACACCTGCAATGACGGAGCGTAAAGCTCCGTAACGCAGCCCCATTGATGTCTATGGGGAAAGAAAATGTATGTTTACACCTAACACCCTAACATAAACCCAATGTCTACCTGCCCCGACATTGCCGCCACCTATATTACACTTATTAACCCTTAATCTGCCGCCCCCAATGTCGCTGCCACCTACATAAATTTATTAACCCCTAATCTGCCGCCCCCAATGTCGCCGCCACCTACATAAATGTATTAACCCCTAATCTGCCGCCCCCAACGTCGCCGCCGCAACTATAATAAAGTTACTAACCCCTAAACCTCTGGCCTCCCACATAACACTAAATAAATATATTAACCCCTAAACCTAACCCTAAGTCTAACCCTAACACCCCTAACTGTAATATAATTAAAATAAATCTAAATAAAACTTACTATTATTACCTAAATAATACCTATTTAAGACTAAACACTTAACTGTAAAATAAACCCTAAGATAGCTACAATATAACTAATAGTTATATTGTATCTATCTTAGGTTTTATTTTTATTTAACAGCTAAAGTTTGTATTTATTTTAACTAGGTAGACTAGTTAGTAAATAGTTATTAACTATTTACTAGCTACCTAGTTAAAATAAATACAAAGTTACCTGTAAAATAAAACCTAACATGAGTTACACTAACACCTAACATTACAATAAAATTAAATAAATTAAATTAAAAAAATACAATTATCTAAATTACAAAAAATAATAAACACTAAATTACACAAAATAAAAAAAGAAATTATCAAAAATAAAAACAAATTACTCCTAATCTAATAGCCCTATCAAAATAAAAAAGCCCCCCCAAAATAATAAAACCCCTAGCCTACACTAAACTGCCAATAGCCCTTAAAAGGGCCTTTTGCGGGGCATTGCCCCAAAGAAATCAGCTCTTTTAGCTTTAAAGTGAATTTTTTCCTTGGCTTATTTTAATTGAATATTAAAATCTTTTAAACTTATCTGTACAAGTTTATTTACTGTTTCACAACATGTCTGATGTGGAGCAAGAGCCTGCGCTTATGAATTCATGCTTATTATGTTTAGATGCACAAATTGCAGCTCCTATGCAATTTTGTTCTTTATGTGTCAAGAAAACCTTGCAAAATAAAGGTAGAATTTTTGAGCCTAATGTCTCTCAGGATGATGCTGTTAAAATTAATACCTCAGCTTTCTCCTGCTATGTCCCAAGCCTCAATGGCAGTGCCCTGCAGTTCCTCTATAATTCCTACTGGACTTTATTTAAAAGCAGAAATTGCTGCCATTCCCAGATTACAGGGAAAACACAAGAGGAAATCTAGAAATTCAGAAAGTAAGGTGCCTGTTCTCAGTTCTGCTTCCCAAGTTGCCCTTTCTTATAAGTCTGATGAGGAAGATACATCGGGACTTTCTAAGGGTGAAATCTCAGATTCGGACAGTATAATTCCTTCTTCTGAGACTGAGGTGGTATCATTCAGATTTAACCTTGAACACCTTTGTGTATTGTTAAAGGAGGTTTAACTACTTTAGATGACTCTGATACCCCTGTTGTTGTCATTCCTAAGAAATCTAGTAAACTTAATAGTTTCTTTGATGAATCTTCCACTTCAAAGGTTTTTTTTAGTGCCGGACCGTGGTAGGGAGATTATCTCACAGGAATGTCTCCCATTTTTAAGAAAATGTTTCCTGTCGAATACTCCATTAAAGACCCTTGGTATACTGTACCCAAAGTTGAAGGGGCCATTTCCACTCTTGCTAAGAGAACCACTATTTCTATTGAGGATAGCTGCTCTTTTAAGGATCTAATTGACAAGAAGCTGGAGGCTTATTTGAAAAAGATTTATGTTCATCCAGGTCTTCAATGGCAACCTGCGGTGTGTATTGCCACCGTGACTAGTGCGGGATCTTATTGGTTCAACACCTTGTCTAATTCTCTTCAAGTAGAGTCCTCCTTGGATGAAATTCAAGATAGGATTAAAACTCTTAAATTAGCCAATTCCTTTATTGCGGATGCCATTTTACAAGTTGTTAGACTAGGAGCTAAAACTTCTAGTTTAGCTGTCCTAGTCCGCAGGGCGTTATGGTTAAAATCCTGGTCTGCTGATGTTTCCTTTAAAGTCAAGCTTCTGGCGATTCCTTACAAGGGCAAAACCTTGTTTGGACCCAGTTTGGCAGAAATTATCTCTGATATTACTGGTGGAAAAGGTTTTTTTCTACCTCAAGATAACAAGAATAGGCCTAAAAGACGCCAGAGTAATTTTTGTTCCTTTCGTAACTTCAGAGGAAAGCCTTCCCCTTCTTCTTCCAAGCAGGAACAATCCAAGTCTTCTTGGAACCCCAATCAGTCCTGGAACAAGGGGAAACAATCAAAGAAACCCGCAGATGATTCCAAATCAGCATGAAGGGTTTGCCCCCGATCCGGGATCGGTTCAGGTGGGGGGCAGACTTTCTCAGTTCTCTCAAGCCTGGATACGAGATGTCCCAGATCCCTGGATTGGGGACATAGTATCCCAGGGTTACAAATTGGAATTCAAGACTTTTCCTCCCAGAGGCAGATTCCTTCTCTCAAGATTATCTGCAGACCAGATAAAGAGAGAGGAGTTCTTGAAATGTATACAACATCTTTCCTCCCTGGGAGTGATAGTTACAGTGAAGGAACAGGGTCTCAGGGTTCTACTCCAACCTATTTGTGGTTCCCAAAAAAGAGGGAACGTTCTGTCGCCATTCTAGACTTGAAGTGTCTAAACAAGTTTCTCAAAGTTCCATCCTTCAAGATGGAGACTATACGCTCTATTATTCCTTTAGTAAAAGAGGGTCAGTTCATGACAACCGTAGACCTAAAGGATGCGTATCTTCATGTTCCTATTCACAGGGACCATCAAAGATTCCTGAGATTTGCCTTTCTGGACAAACATTTCCAGTTTGTGGCCCTTCTATTTGGTCTAGCCACGGCTACCAGAATTTTTTCAAAGTTTCTGGGGACTCTTTTGGCAGTGATCCGTTCTCGTGGAATTGCTGTGGCACCCTACCTGGATGACATATTGGTTCAGGCGCCATCTTTTCAACTAGGAAAATCTCACACAGAGATATTGTTGTCTTTTCTTCGTTCCCACGGATGGAATGTGAATCTGGAAAAAAAGCTCCCTTTCTCCTGCTACAAGAGTAGTGTTCTTAAGGACCATAATAGATTCTCTATTGATGAAGATTTTTCTGACAGAGGTCAGGAAAAACAAAATCATTTCCTCTTGCCTCTCTCTTCAGGCTTCTGCTCATTTTTCAGTGGCTCAATGTATGGAGGTAATCTGTCTGATGGTGGCTTCCATGGACATCGTTCCTTTTGCTCGATTCCATTTGACAGCTCTCCAGTTGTGCATGCTCAGACAATGGAATGGTGACCATGTGGATCTATCTCACAGAATAGAGTTAGATCAGTCGTCAAGGGATTCTCTCCCGTGGTGGATTTCTCAGGAACATCTGTCTCAGGGCACATGCTTTTGGAGACCTTCCTGGGTGATTGTGACCACAGATGCCAGCCTGCTGGTCTGGGGTGCAGTCTGGAACTCATTAAAAGCTGAGGGCCTTTGGACTCAGGAGGAGTCGGCTCTTCCCATCAACATCTTGGAGTTGAGGGTGATTTACAATGCTCTATTGGCTTGGCCTGAGTTGTCCTCAGCCCAGTTTACCAGGTTCCAGTCAGACAACATAACCTCTGTGGCTTACATCAATCACCAGGGAGTTCCTTAGCCATAAAGGAGGTTACTCAGATTATTCAGTGGGCTGGGACCCACAACTGCTGTCTATCTGCCATCCACATTCCAGGAGTAGACAACTGGGAAGTGGATTTTCTGAGCAGACAGACTTTTCATCCTGGGGAGTGGGAACTCCATCCGGAGGTGTTTTCCAGCTTAGTCCTCAAATGGGGGGTGCCGGAGTTAGATCTGATTGCATCCCATCAGAACACCAAGCTTCCAAGGTCTGGTTCAAGGTCAAGAGATCCGCAGGCCGTTCTGATAGATGCCCTGGCGGTTCCTTGGGTTTTCAGGTTGGCATACCTGTTTCCCCCATTTGCTCTTCTTCCATGAGTCATTGCTCCTATCAAACTGGAGAGGGCGTCAGTGATCTGGTTTGCAGACCTAGTGGAGATGTCATCTCTCCCACCTTGGAGACTACCTCCGAGGAAGGACCTCCTGATTCAGGGTCCCTTCCTTCATCCAAATCTTGTTTCTCTGAAGCTGACTGCTAGGAGATTGAACGCTTAATTCTGTCTAAGCGTGGTTTTTCTGAGTCAGTCATTGAGACCATGATTCAGGCTCGCAAACATGTTACTAGAAATATTTACCATAAGATATGGCGTAAATATCTTTATTGGTGTGAATCTAAGGGCTACTCTTGGAGTAGAATTAGAATTCTTAGAATTTTATCTTTTCTTCAGGAAGGCCTGGAGAAGGGATTGTCAGTCAGTATCCTGAAGGGTCAGATTTCTGCTTTATCAGTTTTACTACATAAACGTTTGGCGAATGTGCCAGATGTGCAATCTTTTTGTCAGGTCTTGGTCAAAATTAGGCCTGTCTTTAAGTCTGTTGCTCCTCCTTGGAGCCTTAACCTTGTTCTTAAAGTTTTACAGCTGGCTCCATTTGGGCCGTTGTATTCCATAGACATTAAGTTGTTATCTTGGAAGGTTTTGTTTCTTGTTGCTATATCTTTTGCTTGAAGAGTCTCGGAACTCTCAGCTCTGCAGTCTGATTCCCCTTATCTTATTTTTCATGCCGATAAGGCGGTTCTTCGTACTAAGTTAGGTTTCCTTCCTAAGGTTGTTTCTAATAGAAATATCAATCAGGAAATTGTTGTTCCCTCTCTGTGTCCTAATTCTTCTTCTTCCAAAGGATGTTTGTTACACAATTTGGATGTTGTACGTGCTCTTAAATTCTACTTACAGGCAACTAAGGATTTTATTTTTATTTAACAGCTAAAGTTTGTATTTATTTTAACTAGGTAGACTAGTTAGTAAATAGTTATTAACTATTTACTAGCTACCTAGTTAAAATAAATACAAAGTTACCTGTAAAATAAAACCTAACCTGAGTTACACTAACACCTAACATTACAATAAAATTAAATAAATTAAATTAAAAAAATACAATTATCTAAATTACAAAAAATAATAAACACTAAATTACACAAAATAAAAAAAGAAATTATCAAAAATAAAAACAAATTACTCCTAATCTAATAGCCCTATCAAAATAAAAAAGCCCCCCCAAAATAATAAAACCCCTAGCCTACACTAAACTGCCAATAGCCCTTAAAAGGGCCTTTTGCGGGGCATTGCCCCAAAGAAATCAGCTCTTTTAGCTTTAAAGTGAATTTTTTCCTTGGCTTATTTTAATTGAATATTAAAATCTTTTAAACTTATCTGTACAAGTTTATTTACTGTTTCACAACATGTCTGATGTGGAGCAAGAGCCTGCGCTTATGAATTCATGCTTATTATGTTTAGATGCACAAATTGCAGCTCCTATGCAATTTTGTTCTTTATGTGTCAAGAAAACCTTGCAAAATAAAGGTAGAATTTTTGAGCCTAATGTCTCTCAGGATGATGCTGTTAAAATTAATACCTCAGCTTTCTCCTGCTATGTCCCAAGCCTCAATGGCAGTGCCCTGCAGTTCCTCTATAATTCCTACTGGAGTTTATTTAAAAGCAGAAATTGCTGCCATTCCCAGATTACAGGGAAAACACAAGAGGAAATCTAGAAATTCAGAAAGTAAGGTGCCTGTTCTCAGTTCTGCTTCCCAAGTTGCCCTTTCTTATAAGTCTGATGAGGAAGATACATCGGGACTTTCTAAGGGTGAAATCTCAGATTCGGACAGTATAATTCCTTCTTCTGAGACTGAGGTGGTATCATTCAGATTTAACCTTGAACACCTTTGTGTATTGTTAAAGGAGGTTTAATTACTTTAGATGACTCTGATACCCCTGTTGTTGTCATTCCTAAGAAATCTAGTAAACTTAATAGTTTCTTTGATGAACCTTCCACTTCAAAGGTTTTTTTTAGTGCCGGACCATGGTAGGGAGATTATCTCACAGGAATGTCTCTGTCATGAACCAAGCCTCCAGACGAAAAAGAAAAAGAAAAGGTCTGGGAGGCATTCTGCTAAGAAGGGCTGTGTGGGGATTTGAACCTGTGACTCTGTGGTTGCTATTTCTGTTTGCTTACATGTTGAGCCACAGCCAGTTCTAGCAATAGCATGGATCTTAAAAGATCTGATAAATAACTATTTGCCTTACTTGTTATTACACCTGTGCAACACACAGGTGTTCTCAATTCTGGAATTAATCAGAACCAACCCTGTGCAAAACCTCCCTATTTAAGGATGGCTTTTAGTCTGCATTTTTGTCTTCACATTGGATCTGTTTTGTCAAGTCAGAACCTGTTTCCTGTACTTCTTTGGAGAAAGATTTCCTTTGCACCTGTTTACAAGGTATTACCAGGAGAAAGCCTTTACCTTTAAACCTGTTACCAATCTTCAAGTTTGTTTCCTGCTTTATGCAAATTCCTGCACTCAGCTATTGCCAGGAGAAAGACTTCACCTTTGCACCTGTTTACAAGGTATTACCAGGAGAAAGCCTTTACCTTTAAACCTGTTACCAATCTACAAGTTTGTTTCCTGCTTTATGCAATTCCTGCACTTGGCCATTGCCAGGAGAAAGATTTCCTTTGCACCTGTTTACAAGGTATTACCAGGGCAAAGCCTTTACCTTTAAACCTGTTACCAGTTTGCAAGTTTGTTTCCTGCCTTCAGCAATTACAAGGAGAGAGACTTTACCTTTAAACCTGTTACCAGTTTGCAAGTTGTTTCCTGCATTGTGCAATTCCTGCACTCAGCAATTACAAGGAGAGACTTTACCTTTAAACCTGTTACCAGTTTGCAAGTTGTTTCCTGCATTGTGCAATTCCTGCACTCAGCAATTACAAGGAGAGAGACTTTACCTTTAAACCTGTTACCAGTTTGCAAGTTGTTTCCTGCATTGTGCAATTCCTGCACTCAGCAATTACAAGGAGAGAGACTTTACCTTTAAACCTGTTACCAGTTTGCAAGTTTGTATCCTGCCTTGTGCAAATCCTGCACTCAGCAATTAGTAGGAGAAAGACTTTCCTTTTTGAATCTGCATCTCTGCTTACTTTGTTTGTTTATTTTCACTCCTGCTGTATGTGGTCTTAACATACCTGAGTAGCATATTTAAATATCCTGCAAGTATTTGCTTAAACAAAGTATTCTGTTGTTTAAATAAATTTGTTTTCATTTTCAATCAGTATGGCTTCTACTAATCTTCCTTTAAAGCAACTGTTCCAGACAATGAGGCTCTCACATGATATCCTGAGACAGAACATGACAGTCTCCCATTTTTAAGAAAATGTTTCCTGTCGAATACTCCATTAAAGACCCTTGGTATACTGTACCCAAAGTTGAAGGGGCCATTTCCACTCTTGCTAAGAGAACCACTATTTCTATTGAGGATAGCTGCTCTTTTAAGGATCTAATTGACAAGAAGCTGGAGGCTTATTTGAAAAAGATTTATGTTCATCCAGGTCTTCAATGGCAACCTGCGGTGTGTATTGCCACCGTGACTAGTGCGGGATCTTATTGGTTCAACACCTTGTCTAATTCTCTTCAAGTAGAGTCCTCCTTGGATGAAATTCAAGATAGGATTAAAACTCTTAAATTAGCCAATTCCTTTATTGCGGATGCCATTTTACAAGTTGTTAGACTAGGAGCTAAAACTTCTAGTTTAGCTGTCCTAGTCCGCAGGGCGTTATGGTTAAAATCCTGGTCTGCTGATGTTTCCTTTAAAGTCAAGCTTCTGGCGATTCCTTACAAGGGCAAAACCTTGTTTGGACCCAGTTTGGCAGAAATTATCTCTGATATTACTGGTGGAAAAGGTTTTTTTCTACCTCAAGATAACAAGAATAGGCCTAAAAGACGCCAGAGTAATTTTTGTTCCTTTTGTAACTTCAGAGGAAAGCCTTCCCCTTCTTCTTCCAAGCAGGAACAATCCAAGTCTTCTTGGAACCCCAATCAGTCCTGGAACAAGGGGAAACAATCAAAGAAACCCGCAGATGATTCCAAATCAGCATGAAGGGTTTGCCCCCGATCCGGGATCGGTTCAGGTGGGGGGCAGACTTTCTCAGTTCTCTCAAGCCTGGATACGAGATGTCCCAGATCCCTGGATTGGGGACATAGTATCCCAGGGTTACAAATTGGAATTCAAGACTTTTCCTCCCAGAGGCAGATTCCTTCTCTCAAGATTATCTGCAGACCAGATAAAGAGAGAGGAGTTCTTGAAATGTATACAACATCTTTCCTCCCTGGGAGTGATAGTTACAGTGAAGGAACAGGGTCTCAGGGTTCTACTCCAACCTATTTGTGGTTCCCAAAAAAGAGGGAACGTTCTGTCGCCATTCTAGACTTGAAGTGTCTAAACAAGTTTCTCAAAGTTCCATCCTTCAAGATGGAGACTATACGCTCTATTATTCCTTTAGTAAAAGAGGGTCAGTTCATGACAACCGTAGACCTAAAGGATGCGTATCTTCATGTTCCTATTCACAGGGACCATCAAAGATTCCTGAGATTTGCCTTTCTGGACAAACATTTCCAGTTTGTGGCCCTTCTATTTGGTCTAGCCACGGCTACGAGAATTTTTTCAAAGTTTCTGGGGACTCTTTTGGCAGTGATCCGTTCTCGTGGAATTGCTGTGGCACCCTACCTGGATGACATATTGGTTCAGGCGCCATCTTTTCAACTAGGAAAATCTCACACAGAGATATTGTTGTCTTTTCTTCGTTCCCACGGATGGAATGTGAATCTGGAAAAAAGCTCCCTTTCTCCTGCTACAAGAGTAGTGTTCTTAAGGACCATAATAGATTCTCTATTGATGAAGATTTTTCTGACAGAGGTCAGGAAAAACAAAATCATTTCCTCTTGCCTCTCTCTTCAGGCTTCTGCTCATTTTTCAGTGGCTCAATGTATGGAGGTAATCTGTCTGATGGTGGCTTCCATGGACATCGTTCCTTTTGCTCGATTCCATTTGACAGCTCTCCAGTTGTGCATGCTCAGACAATGGAATGGTGACCATGTGGATCTATCTCACAGAATAGAGTTAGATCAGTCGTCAAGGGATTCTCTCCCGTGGTGGATTTCTCAGGAACATCTGTCTCAGGGCACATGCTTTTGGAGACCTTCCTGGGTGATTGTGACCACAGATGCCAGCCTGCTGGTCTGGGGTGCAGTCTGGAACTCATTAAAAGCTGAGGGCCTTTGGACTCAGGAGGAGTCGGCTCTTCCCATCAACATCTTGGAGTTGAGGGTGATTTACAATGCTCTATTGGCTTGGCCTGAGTTGTCCTCAGCCCAGTTTACCAGGTTCCAGTCAGACAACATAACCTCTGTGGCTTACATCAATCACCAGGGAGTTCCTTAGCCATAAAGGAGGTTACTCAGATTATTCAGTGGGCTGGGACCCACAACTGCTGTCTATCTGCCATCCACATTCCAGGAGTAGACAACTGGGAAGTGGATTTTCTGAGCAGACAGACTTTTCATCCTGGGGAGTGGGAACTCCATCCGGAGGTGTTTTCCAGCTTAGTCCTCAAATGGGGGGTGCCGGAGTTAGATCTGATTGCATCCCATCAGAACACCAAGCTTCCAAGGTCTGGTTCAAGGTCAAGAGATCCGCAGGCCGTTCTGATAGATGCCCTGGCGGTTCCTTGGGTTTTCAGGTTGGCATACCTGTTTCCCCCATTTGCTCTTCTTCCATGAGTCATTGCTCCTATCAAACTGGAGAGGGCGTCAGTGATCTGGTTTGCAGACCTAGTGGAGATGTCATCTCTCCCACCTTGGAGACTACCTCCGAGGAAGGACCTCCTGATTCAGGGTCCCTTCCTTCATCCAAATCTTGTTTCTCTGAAGCTGACTGCTAGGAGATTGAACGCTTAATTCTGTCTAAGCGTGGTTTTTCTGAGTCAGTCATTGAGACCATGATTCAGGCTCGCAAACATGTTACTAGAAATATTTACCATAAGATATGGCGTAAATATCTTTATTGGTGTGAATCCAAGGGCTACTCTTGGAGTAGAATTAGAATTCTTAGAATTTTATCTTTTCTTCAGGAAGGCCTGGAGAAGGGATTGTCAGTCAGTATCCTGAAGGGTCAGATTTCTGCTTTATCAGTTTTACTACATAAACGTTTGGCGAATGTGCCAGATGTGCAATCTTTTTGTCAGGTCTTGGTCAAAATTAGGCCTGTCTTTAAGTCTGTTGCTCCTCCTTGGAGCCTTAACCTTGTTCTTAAAGTTTTACAGCTGGCTCCATTTGGGCCGTTGTATTCCATAGACATTAAGTTGTTATCTTGGAAGGTTTTGTTTCTTGTTGCTATATCTTTTGCTCGAAGAGTCTCGGAACTCTCAGCTCTGCAGTCTGATTCCCCTTATCTTATTTTTCATGCCGATAAGGCAGTTCTTCGTACTAAGTTAGGTTTCCTTCCTAAGGTTGTTTCTAATAGAAATATCAATCAGGAAATTGTTGTTCCCTCTCTGTGTCCTAATTCTTCTTCTTCCAAAGGATGTTTGTTACACAATTTGGATGTTGTACGTGCTCTTAAATTCTACTTACAGGCAACTAAGGATTTTCGCCAGTCCTCTGGCCTCTTTGTCTGTTTCTCTGAGAAACGTAAAGGTCAGAAATCTACTGCTACTACTCTTTCTTTTTGGTTATGAAGTACAGTATAATTTGTTTGGCTTATGAGACTGCTGGAGCCTCCTGAGAGAATTACGTCTCATTCCACAAGAGCTGTTTCCTCTTCTTGGTCTTTCAAAAATAAAGCTTATGTGGAACAACTTTGCAAGGCTGCAACTTGGTCTTCTCTACATACTTTTTAAACATTTTACAAATTTGATACTTTTGCCTCGGCTGAGGCTTCTTTTGGGAGAAAGGTTATTCAAGCGGTGGTGCCTTCTTTTTAGGACTGCCTGTCTTGTCCCTCCTTATTTATCTGTGTCCTCTAGCTTGGGTATTGGTTCCCAACAGTAATTACTCAAGCCGTGGACTCACCATATCTTAGGAAAGAAAAACAACATTTATGCTTACCTGATAAATTTATTTATTTCTGGATATGGTAAGTCCACGGCCACACCCTTTATTTTAAGACAGTTGTTCTTTTGACTATAACCTCAGGCACCTCTACACCTTGTGTTACTCCTTTTTCTCCATTTCCCTTCGGTCGAATGACTGGGTGTTGTGGGTAAGATAGTGATACTTAACAGTTTAACTGTGGTGCTCTTTGCCTCCTAATGCTGGCCAGGAGTGATATTCCCAACAGTAATTACTCAAGCCGTGGACTCACCATATCCGGAAATAAATACATTTATCAGGTAAACATACATTTTATTTTTTTAGAACATTCATATAAGCCACAGGGGCATATTTATCAAGCTCTATATGGAGCTTGATGCCTCGTGTTTCTGGCGAGCCTGCAGGCTCGCCAGAAACAGCAGTTATGAAGCAGCGGTCATAAAGACCGCTGCTCCATAACCTGTCCGCCTGCTCTGAGCAAGTGGACACGCATTGCCACAATACAACCCGATTGAGTACTATCGGGTTGATTGACACCCCCTGCTGGCGGCCCATTGGCCGCGAGTCTGCAGGGGGCGGTGTTGCACCAGCAGCTCTTGTGAGCTGTTGGTGCAATGCTGAATACGGCAAGCGTATTCAGCGAGGTCTGGCGGACCTGATCCGCACTGTCAGATCAGGTCCGCCAGACCTTGATAAATATGCCCCATAGTGTCTCCTGTTAGACCTGCTTTAGCTGTTTGCCAAAAAAGCTCAGCTTTTGTAATGTCCCTTTAAGACATTCCACTTCCTTCCTACCTGCCTATAAAACCTCCCCTTTCCAGCACACCTTTGCTTGATTATTTTGTGCTGTTATTTGCTAATGGTTCAACTCGAACACACCAGCTCTATCAAGTCACTCTGATACTCTAGAGTACGAGCTTCACAGTGGTCTAACCAATCGGATTACATCTTGCATTCTACTATCAGCTGACCGCATATTTTACCTTTCCGATCAGCTGTAGTTCTATCGGGGCTTTCTCCAGCAGCAGCAGCTCTCCTCTCAGCAGTTCCGGATCCCAGGACAAGCTCTGTGAGTCACTACGCCGAATATAGTTCCGGCACCAGATCATAACTTCCTCGCTCTGACTGAACAACGCCGGACTCGGAGTCACAACCGCAAGTATAGTTACAATGTTACATTGAACTGTCTTAGTCTTCAGCAAGTATCATTATACCAGTGCCTTATTTGCTACTGTCTCACACATTCATACGCAAGCCGTAATATTATCTGGATAAACTGATATACACTTATGAACTCACTTCCTTGATCAAGTGTAATCCTGTTTAACTCTGCCTCTGCTAATATCGTACTTAGCTGCACCAGTAAGTTGTATGTGAGTACTGAAATTGTATATCATATACTGATAAGCCTATCTAAAACCATTAATTGTGAATCTCTCACACTTTATTAACTTGCTGGCAAATAGTCACCAGGTGTTTCAGCATAACACTCTGGTTTTACTGACCCAGCTACAAAACTCACGTTTCATACGTTACATAATAATCAATCCTAAAATAAAGAAATATTGTATAATGGATCCCCAGGCTATTAAAACAGAGTTTGACACGTTTAGCCAGAAAGTTGATTTTCTAGCAAGAGGTCTCACAGAACTTCAAGCAGAGAATACTGCACTAAAGAGTGTCATTAAAGATATTGTTGCACTAAAAATACCAGATCCACCTGAACCACAAATTAACCCTCCTGCTCTGCTTTCCGGTAAGAGGTCAGACTTCAGAGACTTTAAAAACGCTTGTTTCCTTTTTGTTCTCAATGAAGCCTAGAACTTATTACTCAGAGAAAATAAAAGTATGCACAACTATCTCCTATCTTACAGGTGAACCCAGGGCTTGGGCTAACCGTTTCTTTGAGTCTCATAGGGAGATATCAAATTCACTCGACCAATTCTTTGCTGCAATGGCGTCCCTATATGAAGTCAGCAATACTCAAATAAACGCAGAGTCAAAATTAAGAGCTTTAAAACAAGGAAAGCGTCCTGTGGAGGACTTTATAACAGAATTCCAAATGTGGGCGACAGACACATTATGGAATGACATTACCTTGAGAAATCAGTTTAGGCTAGGCCTTAATGATACATTAAAGGATGAAATATCTAGACTAGAGATGCCTGTTACCGTGACTGGTCTCATAAAATTAGCAACTACACTGGACCGCAGACTAAGGGAACGCCGCACAGAAAAACTGACAACAGATTCCACATTAAGGAGACCATTAGCCTCATACACAGAAAGAGCTAGTCATATCCCCACACCTATGGAGATAGGTATTGTAAAAGCACCATTCACTCCAGAGGAAAAAACCAGGAGACGCATCTCCAACCTCTGTCTTTATTAAGCTAGTAAAGATCACCCCATAGCAACATGTCCCATCTTACAAAGAACAAAGAAGGGTAAGCCAGTCCACATTTTCAATACTTCACTTTATAACCACAACAATGCACTCACACTGATTTTGTCTTTACAGTGGGATCGTCTTCAAGTCAAGACTGAGGCCATTGTTGATTCTGGGGCGTATGGGTGTTTCATGGATGCCTCATTTGTTAGTGTTAATAAAATACCTTGTGCTACCAAGCAAAAACCTCTTTTTATTAAAGTTATAGACGGCTCTTTGATACATAGTGGCCCTATAAAACAACACACCATTCCTCTGTTAATAACCACAGCAGACGGCCACACTGAATACCAAAGTTTTGATATTTTACCCTCAGCTTTACACACCATCATTTTAGGTTTTCCCTGTTTGGTCAAACATAACCCCTCTATAGACTGGAAACTCTCCAAGATTTATTTTCCCTCTCATTTTTGTAAAACCACTTGTTTTCCTCATCAGACTATAGGAGTGTTAAACCCTACCATACCGATCCAGTATCAGGATTTAAGTGATGTTTTTGATATTAAGGAAGCAGAGACACTGCCGCCCCATAGAATCTATGACTGTCCTATAGATTTGGTTCCTGGATCGGCCGTCCCATATGGTAACATTTATCCACTCTCCCAAAATGAACGACACCATCTAAGAGAATATCTAGATGAGAATATTAGGAAGGGCTTTATAGTACCATCTGTATCACCCGCAGCAGCAGGGATATTTTTTGTGAAAAATAAAGATCTGTCACTAAGGGCCATTATAGACTACAGTGCTCTGAATGCAGTAACTATAAAAAAACGATATCCACTCCCACTCATCCCTGAACTTTTAGAACGTCTCAATGGTGCTACTATATTCACCAAATTGGACCTAAAGGGGGCGTAAAATTTGATTAGAATTAAGGATGGGGATGAGTGGAAGACTGCATTTAGAACTCGGTACGGCCTTTTTGAATACAAGGTCATGCCTTTTGGCCTTTGTAATGCCCCTGCCACTTTTCAGCACTTTATAAATGAGATTTTTAAGGACCTCATTGATGTTTGTGTCATTATTTACCTTGACGATATTCTGATATATTCAAGGACAGCATCAGACCACATAAAACATGTTAGGTGGGTACTGACTCGCTTGCGCAAACATAGATTATTCGCCAAAATCGAGAAATGCCTTTTTCATGTACATGAGATAAAGTTTCTTGGATATGTTGTAACTCCAGACAAAATCCAAATGGATCCAGATAAGCTATCTGCCATAAGTGATTGGCCAAGACCCAACAACCTGAAATCCTTACAGAGATTTTTGGGTTTCACTAATTTTTATCGCAAATCTATCCGTTTTGACTAAGAAAAATACTAAATTTACCTGGTCATCTGATGCTGAAGAGACTTTCAACTCATTAAAAGAAAGATTCATGACAGCACCCATATTAAGTATACCCAATCACACGTGTCAATTCATAGTAGAAGCAGATGCTTCAGATACTGGCATTGGGGCGGTTCTCTCCCAAAAGACAGAAGTAGATAACACACAACACCCCAATAGCTTATTATTCTAGAACTCTACAACCTGCAGAAGTTAACTATTCCATATGAGACAAAGAGTTGCTAGCAGTGAAGTCAGCATTGGAAGTGTGGAGACATATACTTGAAGGCACAAAGACACCTTTCATAATTTACACTGACCACAAAAACCTCCAATATTTACGCCAAAGTAAAACACTCTCCTCCCGACAAGTACGTTGGATATTATTCCTAGATAGATTTAACTTTCTAATAACATATAGACCCGGCAACCTAAACACTAAAGCTGACGCTCTATCACACATTCATGAACAAAGCACAAGACCTGATCAAAACATGTGTTTAATACCTCCACATAAAATAATAGGACAATTGTCAACATTTGAACAAGATATTATCAAATCACTTCGAAAAGATACCATACCCAAATTACCCCTTCTCATAAAAGAAGACACTAGCCTCTACACATATCATAAGAAGCTATATGTTCCATCACAATTTTGAAATTTCATCCTAAACCACTACCATGATGCCCCTCTATCAGGCCATCCAGGCATACATAAAACCAAAGAATTACTTTGCAGGGAATTCTGGTGGCCAAAAATGGCAGATTCTATACAAGATTATATTAATTCCTGTGAAGTATGTGCTAGGAACAAGACTGAAAAGAAGAAACCCATCGGGTATCTAAATCCACTACCGATACCAGACGTTCCCTGGACAATAATCTCTATGGATTTCATAGTTGAACTTCCATCATCTCAAAACCATAACACTATAATGGTGGTGATCGATCACCTGACCAAGTTAGCACATTTTATACCTCTGAAAACCCTTCCTAGAGCTATTGAAACTGCAGATGCATTTATTAAAAATATTGTACGCTTACATGGTATTCCAAAATCCATTATCGCGGAACTCAGTTCACTTCCCACTTTTGGAAGGCTCTTTGTACTGGCTTGCGCATACAACCGAGATTAACCTCATTTTACCACCCTCAGGCAAATGGCCTTACGGAAAGAGTAAACGGGATACTAGAACAATATTTGCGTTGTTATATCACTCACTTGCAGGATGACTGAGTTACTCTACTTCCACTGGCAGAATATTCCTATAACAACTCTGTTTCAAGTTCTACCAAAGTAATGCCTTTCTTTGCTACTTACGGGTATCAACCGCAATCCATTTCACTCTCCCAAAACAGAAACACCTCTCCCGCGGCATCAACATATCTTGCCAATCTACAAAACACCCTAGAACTCCTAAAGGAACATCTGTATACTGCTAATTCTGGACAAAAACATTACTACGAGGGGTTGTGGGGCAGAAGGAACTCTAGCACACATTTGGTGGAATTGTAACAGCCTAGACACATTCTGGACGGGGGTCCTTGGACATATGTCAGCTGTGGGAAAGCAAATACCTAATGACCCACTAATACTTCTATATTTGTCTCTCCCCAAAATTGATAATAGAGTAGCCAAACACCTCCTTATTTTAATGATAAATAGCGCCAAATCACTAATCCCCAAACACTGGAAAACGAACATAACACCCACAGTAGAGGATTGGATATCACAAGTGGTGAATTTCCTTAACCTTGAAAGATATCATCATCTACAAGCAGGCACCACGGAAACACACGAATTAATGTCCCTCATGTGGAAACAACACTTCACCCCCGAGTAACACCTAGAGGCACACCACAAATACTAACAGAGGAACATGTAGCAAGGGATCCAGCTCATTCTTCCTTGCAATGGGGGGTAATGCAAATGTAAATGGTTACAACCCTCTTGCTGGACTCTGATAGCTACCTATATACCCTACAGAAGGGTAAGATACTTTGTTCATGGAACAAAACTGGACTCTACTGATGTTGAGCATGGCTGTTGTTATGATATAACATTACTGTGTATGGACTCATACTACCCGATCTCAATAAGTGTCTAATTTGACTTTGTGAAGAACAATGTCTACTTGTCTTAACAGAAAATGAGCGCTACCAGCGCTAGCAAACATTACAGCTTTCATTATTGCAGGTTATCTTATAACCCTGTTTGCATTGAGATTTATTATGTTATCTTGTTATATAGCATATCATGTATGACTTTATGGTTTAATAAAGCTTTTTTCTCTGAAAAAAAAACAAAAAAACAAAAAAAAAACATTACTACGATTTGAGACGCAGACCTTGCCCGGATTACAAATTAGGAGACTTGGTCTGGCTCTCCACTAAATATCTAAAACTTGCAGTACCCTCTAAGAAGTTGGCCAGCCAGTTCATCGGACCTTTCCCCATTAAACGTATTCTGGGCCCCACATCTGTTGTTCTGGAGTTACCAAAGCGGTACAGAATTCACTCCACTTTTCATATTTCGCTTCTGAAACCTTATGTTTCAAGCACATCTCGGACTCGTCCGAAGGAACCACCGCCGCCTATAATGAATTTGATCTTGATTCCATCCTGGACTCCAGAGTCTCCCGAGGTCGCTTGGAGTACCTCCTCCATTGGAAGGGCTATGGTCCCGAGGAAGATTTGTGGGTTCCCAAGTCCCATGTTCATGCTCCAAAGATGATAAGTGCTTTCCATCTACGTTATCCTTCAAAGCCATCTTCTTCATCCTCGTAGAGGATGCCTTAAGAGGGGGGATATGTAATGTCCCTTTAAGACATTCCACTTCCTTCCTACCTGCCTATAAAACCTCCCCTTTCCAGCACACCTTTGCTTGATTATTTTGTGCTGTTATTTGCTAATGGCTCAACTCGAACACACCAGCTATATCAAGTCATTCTGTTACTCTGGAGTACATTGCTCTTACGAGGTTCACAGTGGTCTAACCAATCGGATTACATCTCGCATTCTAACTATCAGCTGACCGCATATTGTACCTTTCCGATCAGCTGTAGTTCTATCGGGGCTTTCTCCCGCAGCAGCAGCTCTCCTCTCAGCAGTTCCGGATCCCAGGACAAGCTCCGTAAGTCACTTCGCCGAATATAGTTCCGGCACCAGATCATAACTTCCTCGCTCTGACTGAACAACGCCGGACTCGGAGTCACAACTGCAAGTATAGTTACAATGTTACATTGAACTGTCTTAGTCTTCAGCAAGTATCATTATACCAGTGCCTTATTTACTACTGTCTCACACATTCATCACTTATTATTTAAAGGGCCTCTGTTCAGGATGCTTTGCCTTTGTGTTGTCTCAGACCTGTTTGTGAGAGTTTCTGTGTATTACCTGGCTGCCTGTCGTCCTTCCTGGTTCCTGATCCCTGGCTTGTTCCTGACTCTGCTGTTTTCCTTGTTCCTGATTCCTGCTCGTCTGACTATTCGCTTTGGCTCGTGACTTGGCTCGTCTGACTACCAGCTCTGGTTTTGACTCCTGGCTTGTTATTTGACTTGTGGACTTTTTATTATTTTTTGCTATTAATAAAGGTGTGATTATTTTTGCACTTCTTGTCTCAGTCTGATTCCTGGCACCCTGACATCACGCAAAGGCCATGAATCCTGATGGTGCTAATTATCCACCTTTACCTGCCATCATTTCCAGGATGGATGTACAGGATCACCGCTTGGATCAATTTGCACTAGCCCTGCAAACCCTGCTGACTCGCACTGCACATTTGGACCAAAGTGTCCCGCAAGTTATGGCTGCTCCTGTTTCCGCTGCTGCACCTATTCCTACCAGGAGCATGTGCAGTTCTGCACCTCTACCTCAGTGATATGGAGGCGATCCTATTCAGTGCAGAAGGTTTTTGAACCAGGTGGGCATTTACTTTGAGATGTTATCTCAGGCGTTTCCCTCTGACAGAGCTAAGGTGGGATTTCTCATCTCGTTACTCTCTGACACAGCTCTTGCCTGGGCTAATCCCTTGTGGGAGACTAATAAACCTGTGATTTCAAATTACCCTGAATTTGTGGCCTCCTTTCGAAGGGTATTTGATGTTCCGGCTCACTCCTCCTCTGCTGCTAAATGACTCATGTCCATTCAGCAAGGTACAAGATCTGTTGCTCAGTATGCTATTGAGATCCGTACGCTTGCCGCAGAGGTAGGTTGGAACAATGAAACCCTTGTTGCTGCCTTCTTTCATGGGCTCTCTGATGCGATTAAAGACGAAGTTGCTGCCAGAGATTTACCAGAGGATCTCGAGTCATTGGTGTCTTTTTTTATCCTAATTGACATCAGACTCAGAGAGAGGCCCTCTTTCAAGGAGCGCTTGCGGAAGCCTCCTGTTCTGTTGTCTCCTACGTGTTCGCTCCCACCCATACCTCCATCTCTTCCCATGCCTCCTGGTCCCGAGTCACCAGGTACTGCTGAGCCGATGCAGTTGGGATTCATGCGTCTCTCCATGGCGGAGAGGGCCTTAAGGAGGAGGGAGAGGCTCTGCCTCTATTGTGGATTACAGGGCCACCTTTTGAAGTCTTGTCCTACACGGCCGGGAAACGCTCACACCTAAGGTCCTGTCGGGGGCAGACCTTGGGCGGTTTGTCCTCGTCCCCGGAACCACTTAAGGAGAAACCTTTGGTCATGGTTGTCCTTTCCTGGGTGGACTCCTCCATAGTCACTCAGGCTCTTGTTGACTCCGGTGCTGCGGGCTATTTCATTGACAGTGCTTTTGTATCAAAGCACTCCATTCCTGTTTTGCCTCGGTACGTTCCGCTTGCTATTGAGGCCATTGATGGCAGATCCCTTCAGCCCGCACCCGTTACTCACGAAACTGGTCCGTTGTCCATGGCTGTTGGGGCTCTGCATTTTGAAACCCTCCAGTTCCAGCTGATAAACTCTCCACATTTTCCAGTTGTTCTTGGTTATCCCTGGCTCCAAAAGCACAATCCCAGTCTCGACTGGCGCAGGTCCGAAATTTTGTCGTGGTTCCTGCAATGTATTTCCACTTGTCTTCGGAAACCAGTTAAGTCTCTTGTGCACTTCTTCGGTATCTCAATTGCCAGAGGAGTACCGAGAGTTCCTAGACGTTTTTGACAAGGTGCGTGCCGGTATGCTGCCTCCTCACCGGTCTTACGATTGTGCCATAGACCTGCAACCCGGAGCCATTCCTCCTCGGGGCCGGGTGTACCCTCTGTCTTTTGCAGAGAATTGTGCTATGGAAGAGTATGTTGCCGATGCTCTGTCGCGGGGGATCATCCGCAAATCCTGCTCTCCTGCAGGGGCTGGTTTCTTCTTTGTGAAGAAAAAGGGTGGCGAGCTAAGACCATGCATCAATTATAGGGGTCTCTCCCAGCATCTCCAGGCCACCCAAAGAGAGCAACAGAGACGCTTAAGTTCCAGGCAAAGGAGGAATCAGTTAAAAAATCTTTCTTGTGGAAAAGGAACCCAGCTTCTTTCCAGTGGTGACCCTCAAGAAAATTAATCTGAGCCTCTGCAGGAGAATAGTTCCAGGAAGACATATGTTCCAATTGTTTAATGGAATAAGAAATTGGAGACCTGAAGATGGGCACTCCCTGTTACCAATGAATTTGTCTTACAGATAGGCAGTGAAGGGAGAATATATTTTGGACCATTGTGCACCCTCACATGGTATGGCAATATTTATATACTCATGTTATAGGTTGAACTCAATGGACTTCTGTCTTCTTTCAACCTCATCTACTATGTTAGGAATTATAATGAGTCTTGTCATACCTGAGGACACATCACTCCCTGTCACCATGTATTTGTTACTACCTGCAGTTCAAGATGGGTGTAAGCGAATCAGATTTGTCCGCTTTGCTGTAAATTAATGCCTCTGAACAATGACTTTGTCCCACAGGAAGAGGTAGAAGGAAGATTTATACATTCTGGACCATCGTAACCCTCACACAGTATGGCAATATTTATATACTCATTTTAAAGGTTGAACTTAATAGACTGCTGTCTTCTTTCAACATTATCTTCTATGTTAAGTATTATAATGAGTCTTGTCATACCTGAGGATACAGATGAAGTTAATAGGACAACACTGTCCAGGATGTATTTGCTTTCTTTGGACCAACTAACTGAATGAAAATTAATATATAAATAAATAGAGCATGACTTTAAAATCAGCTGTGAGTGTTGCTTTTCATTTCTTAAACAACATATTACTTGCATAGTACTTGTTGGTATGTTAAAAAGGGGTGAATATATTTACAAATACATTATGTATTTCTGAGGGGTAATGAGACACTAATCTTATAATATTATCTATTTAAGAAATATGTACCAGTT
The DNA here is from genome assembly GCF_027579735.1 of Bombina bombina. Lineage (NCBI taxonomy): Eukaryota > Metazoa > Chordata > Amphibia > Anura > Bombinatoridae > Bombina > Bombina bombina. The sequence continues at coordinate 67,796,829 of NC_069510.1, forward strand.
CACCCACTCAGCACAGATAGTAAATGATTAATTCATTTTAAAAGGGCATACAAGGGATATTAAATAGTGTTCCTTTTGATAAAAACAAATATGTTCAATAAAAGTAAATATAAAAATAAACAGATTGTGTGTAAAAGAGAAAACAGCAAACACATTGTTTTTTAGCACTTAGATTTTTCTCACTGTAGCCCCTGCCCTACCCTCAGTGTGATAAGAGCAGGCTTTTTAGAAATTTAAGTTTCATTCTGCCAGTTCTGAGCATGAGCAAATCTGAATCCCTTGTTTAGTCTATTCACTTAATACTAAACCAACTCTGGAAGTTTTATGACATCATGCTAGATAAGACCACAGACTCCTTGTAGAGTTCTAAACATTGGTTTAGCCATCTTAAGTAATGGACACTAGACAAATGAAGATTAAAAAATAAATAAAAGGTAAAATCCATTTATTTTGATGTATAATACATATTGCAATGATTTATATTAAGTATAAGCCACTGCTTGGTGCTGTTTCATTACCACAATGAAACAGACAGTTAAATATCCCTTTAAATAGTTCTTGCTTTTGTGTAAAATTGAGACAAAAAAGCAAATTCTGTAACTAGCAATTGCTGTAAATCAGACAGCTGGTTTAGGCAATTTGCAGCATAGTGATAACATAGGTTACCGAATTTAAGATAGATTACAAATGGAGCGTTTCAGCTCTAATACCATTAAAAAAAAACATAACATGCACAGGATAGCATACGTATTACAAGTTGAAAGTATTTTTTTTGCGCGGAAGTAAAAAACTTGATGTGCACTAGCTGCTGAACTTTGAATACTGTAACCAACTTTTCTCTACCTAGGGGCCGAATTATCAAGCTCAAAATGGAGCTTAATGCCACTTGTTTCCGGCAAGCCTTCAGTGGTTATGGACCAGTGGTTATGGATTTTGCAAAACAAAAATGTTTCACACATCTCATAAGTAAAATGTTACAGAGTACACTAACACCCATAAACTACCTATTGACCCCTAAATCGCTACCCTCCCGCATCGCAAATACTATATTAAACCTATTAACCCCTAATCTGTCGGCCACCCACATCGCCGACACTAAAATAAACCTATTAATTAAGGCCCTTTTAAGGGCTGTTGGTAGTTTATTGTTTGGTTAGGGGTGTTTTTATTTTTGGGGGGGGGGTATTTTTTTAGGGCTATTAGATTAGGTGTAATTGTTTTTATTTTTGATAATTTCGTTTATTATTTCTTCTATAAGGTACGACCAGTCCACGGATTCATCCTTTACTTGTGGGATATTATCCTCCTGCTAACAGGAAGTGGCAAATAGCACCACAGCAGAGCTGTCTATATAGCTCCTCCCTTAGCTCCACCCCCCAGTCATTCTCTTTGCCTACTCTAAGTACTAGGAAGGTTAAAGTGAAAGAGGTGGTAAATATTAGTTTTTAATTTCTTCAAGCAAGAGTTTTTTGTTTTAGTACCGGTGTGTACTATTTACTCTCAGGCAGCAGATGGATGAAGACTTCTGCCTCGAGGATGATGATCTTAGCATTTGTCACTAAGATCCAGTGCAGTTCCCACAGAGGCTGAGGAGTACAGGAAACTTCAGTGTGAGGAACGTTTTCATGCTATATAGCAGTGAGGTATGTTCAGTCATTTTTTCTGGAGAGACTGTGTATTTCAAAAAGGCTGACAGTATCCCCATGAGGATAAGGGTAAGCAGTAATCCTAAGAGCTATAGAAGGGCATTACTAAGCTTGCATAAGGGGCTAATTAAAAAATGGTTGACACTGAGTTTTTGAATGTTTGTGGGCAAACGTTTTGTGAACTGGGAGTGCTGTTAACGTTTTTTTGGGCAATAACGTTTTTTGGCAACTTTATTGAGGGTACACTTGGCTTATTTTCTGGGTCTCAGAACCCACATGGCTAGTTTTAAAACCGCTCTGGTGCGGTTCTTTGAGGCTATAAAGACATCAAGTGAGATGGGCGTGGCCTATTTTCGTGCCTCAGATGCGCAGTTGTTTTCACTCAGCAAGCAGCAAGCTCCAACTCCTGAGGGCCCTTGTGGATGTTTTGGGCCAAATCGAAGCTTTAACCCCATATTTACAATCCCTGAGGGCAGGTAGGTGCCACAGCAGGGCTGTGGCAAGGTGCTGGGGGTGTTTTTTTCCGGATTTAGGCCTTATTTCACTCCGGTTTGCACAATAAAGGGTTAAATATTTAATTTTCTGGTGGGGCAAACTTAACTACACATTTTGAGTCTGCTATCAAAAATTTGAAACATTTGGTGCATTTTAAAGCAGTTTTGCAGAACGTGTATGCTTTTTTTCTCTTAAAGGCGCAGTACCGTTTTTTAAGATTGTTATTTTTTTCACTAAATAAAGTGTTTTCATGCTTGTTTGTAGTCATTACTAGCCTGTTCAACATGTCTGACATTGAGGAAAGTCATTGTTCAATATGTTTAGAAGCCATGTGTCCCTCATGCACTTAAAGGTCAATAAATTGCAAAGAACATATTTTAGCTACTAAAAGTATGTCGCAGGATGATTCTCAGTAAGAAGGGAATCAGGTTATGCCATCTAATTCTCCCCAAGTGTCACAACCATTAACGCCCGCACAAGCGACGCAAAGTACTTCTAGTGCGTCTAATTCTTTCACCCTGCAAGATATGGCCGCAGTTATGAATACTACCCTCACAGAGGTTTTATCTAAGCTGCCTGGGTTGCAGGGGAAGCGCAGTAGGTCTGGTGTGAGAACAAATGCTGAGCCCTCTGACGCTTTATTAGCCATATCCGATGTACTCTCACAATGTTCTGAGTTGGGGGTGAGGGATTTGCTGTCTGAGGGAGAGATTTCTGATTCAGGAAAGATGTTCCCTCAGACAGACTCAGATATGACGGCTTTTAAATTTAAGCTAGAACACCTCCGCTTATTACTCAGGGAGGTGTTAGCGACTGATTGTGACCCTATTGTAGTTCCAGAGAAATTGTGTAAAATGGACAGATTTCTAGAGGTTCCTGCCTACACTGATGTTTTTCCAGTCCCTAAGAGGATTTTGGACATTGTTACTAAGGAGTGGGATAGACCAGGCATTCCGTTCGCTCCCCCTCCTACTTTTAAGAAAATGTTTCCCATATCAGACACCTTGCGGGACTCGTGGCAGACGGTCCCTAAGGTGGAGGGAGCTATTTCTACCCTGGCTAAGCGTACAACTATCCCTATTGAGGACAGTTGTGCTTTCAAAGATCCTATGGATAAAAAATTAGAGGGTCTCCTAAAGAAAATATTTGTTCATCAGGGTTTTCTTCTCCAACCTATTGCGTGCATTGTTCCTGTAACTACTGCAGCTGCTTTTTGGTTCGAGGCTCTGGAGGAGGCTCTTCAGGTTGAGACCCCATTAGATGATATTCTGGATAGAATTAGGGCTCTCAAGCTAGCTAATTCTTTCATTACAGATCCCGCTTTTCAACTGGCTAAATTAGCGGCAAAGAATTCAGGTTTTGCCATTTTAGCGCGTAGAGCGTTATGGCTAAAGTCCTGGTCAGCTGATGTGTCATCAAAATCTAAGCTTTTAGCCATCCCTTTCAAAGGTAAGACCCTATTCGGGCCTGAACTGAAAGAGATCATTTCAGACTTCACTGGAGGGAAAGGCCATGCCCTTCCTCAGGATAAGACAACTAAGATGAGGACCAAACAAAATAATTTTCGTTCCTTTCGAAACTTCAAAGGTGGTCCCTCTACCTCTTCCCCTGCTGCAAAACCAGAGGGGCATTTTGCTCAATCCAAGTCAGTCTTACCAGACTTGGAACAAAGGTAAACAGGCCAAGAAGCCTGCTGCTGCCACCAAGACAGCATGAAGGGGTGGCCCCCGATCCGGGACCGGATTTAGTAGGGGACAGACTTTCTCTCTTTGCTCAGGCTTGGGCAAGAGACGTTCAGGACTCCTGGGCTTTAGAAATCGTAACCCAGGGGTATCTTCTAGATTTCAAAGATTCTCCTCCAAGGGGGAAATTCCATCTTTCTCAATTGTCTGCAAACCAGACAAAAAGAGAGGCGTTCTTAAGCTGTGTAGAAGATCTATATACCATGGGAGTGATCCGCCCAGTTCCGAAAGCAGAACAGGGGCAGGGGTTTTACTCCAATCTGTTTGTGGTTCCCAAAAAAGAGGGAACCTTCAGACCAATTTTTTTTTTTTTTTAATAAGTTTTTTATTGAGGTTTTTCAACAGGTACACTAATATGCTCATGTACATCAAAGTAGGGATGACAGTTTGCCGATTATACTCATACAAAGACAATAACAATACTTAACATTGAAAGGTATATAACAGCAAAAATATTACAGTACAATATAAAGGTAGAACCTCTTTTTATAACAAATGTGATTTCCTCCAACAACAAGTGGGCCACTCATGGACCCTGCAGGGTTTTAAATACTATAGTGGAGAAATTATTTTCAAGTGCATAAGTAGTATGGTAAAAGATATACATACATTGCGGTAGATTCAAAAGCTGCAATAAAAACTGGTGAGACAGACCAATTTTAGATCTCAAGATCCTAAACAAATTCTTCCGAGTCCCATCTTTCAAGATGGAGACCATTCAGACTATTTTACCAATGCTTCAGGAGGGTCAATATATGACCACCGTGGACTTAAAGGATGCGTATCTACACATCCCTATTCACAAAGATCATCACCAGTTCCTCAGGTTCGCCTTTATGGACAAGCATTACCAGTTTGTGGCTCTTCCCTTCGGGTTGGCCAGAGCTCCCAGAATTTTCACAAAGGTGCTAGGGTCCCTTCTGGCGCCTTATCTGGACGATATCTTAATTCAGGCGTCGACTTACCAACTAGCCAAGTCTCACACGGACATCGTGTTGGCTTCCCTAAGATCTCACGGGTGGAAGGTGAACATAAAAAAGAGTTCACTTATCCCTCTCAAAAGAGTTCCATTCCTGGGAACTCTGATAGATTCGGTGGACATGAAAATTTTTCTGACGAGGTCTGGAAATCAAAGATTTTAACCACCTGCCGAGCTCTTCATTCCATTCCTCGGCCGTCAGTGGCTCAGTGTATGGAGGTAATCGGACTAATGGTAGCGGCAATGGACATAGTTCCGTTTGCTCGCTTTCATCTCAGACCACTGCAACTATGCATGCTCAAACAGTGGAATGGGGATTATGCAGATTTATCTCCTCAGATAAATCTGGATCAAGAGACCAGAGACTCTCTTCTTTGGTGGTTGTCACAGGATCATCTGTCCCAGGGAATGTGTTTCCCCAGGCCAGCGTGGGTCATAGTGACGACGAACGCCAGCCTATTGTGCTGGGGTGCAGTCTGGAATTCCCTGAAAGCACAGGGTTTGTGGACTCAGGAGGAGGCTCTCCTCCCGATAAATATTCTAGAACTGAGAGCGATATTCAACGCGCTTCAGGTGTGGCCTCAGCTGGCTTCGGCCAGATTCATAAGATTCCAGTTGGACAATATCACAACTGTAGCATATATCAATCATCAGGGGGGAACAAAGAGTTCTCTAGCGATGATAGAGGTTACCAAAATAATTTGATGGGCAGAGACTCACTCTTCAACGGAAAAGGATGTGTGATGGCACTACTAGAGATATTGAGGGATGGGCTAGTAATAGTTAAAGGAGTGGCCTTAATTATAATAACTGTTGCCCTTGGGTGCTGTGTACTTATTAACAATACTATATGAGTAACCAAGTGAATACACAAAAAGAGTACACATGAAAGCACTCACTCCCTCGTGAGTGTATAGAAATGTGGCGTGGTGTACGCGAAAAAAAGGACATATTAAAAACATTAACACTTTAATAGAATAAATTTAAAAATTGGGCACATTTAAAAACACTAGAGAACTATTAGACAGTATTGGGTAATAGATCTGAGGTATCTGACCACATGTAGTAACACTAGTGACTAGTCAGGTATTGAATATAACTGAGGTCTCAAATACATTCTGTAAATAACCTAGGTAAGAGAATATATATAGATTATAAGGATATAGGTACAAACACTAGTTAATACATGCAAGACTGATAATAAAAATAGTTCTTATCAAATTGTGTACCAATAGTTATTGTTCAGGAATATAAGTGTATACAGTCCTTAGACAAAATTAGTGTATTATGTCTGTTGCACTGGTGGTGAAGTTAATTGAAATAACCTGAGCGTACCGGTCATCAATATACCAAAGTTTTAACGCCTTCCTAAGCAAACTGAGTATAGGAGTTGTACATATTATACTAAATATTCCTTGTGAGGAGAACCGGTGAGGTGGATATAACAATATTAATGCTGTAGAGTTGTTCACCCTTCAGTCAAATAGTTTAGAAGGTTGACAGGAATAATGCAACGTTTAATGCCAGTAATATTGGATTTGGCTTATATACAGCGTAATAATTATGACACTAATGCATTAAAGGTAACTCTGAGGACATAGAGAATCGTATATACTAGCATTAGTTTGAATAGCAAAGTAAATAATAGACTGTATATTTTCCTCCGTGATTCCACAAAGGGTTGTAGATCGAACTATGTGCCAGAGAATATATTTCACTATTATAACATAGATTTTATTAAGTTAATGGCTAATTACTGTTGTAACTACACAGCTTGTATAGTCATTCAGTGAAGACCCCTAGGAGAATTATATAACTAGGCAGTAGGTGCTACGGTTTGTAGTTTACCTGAATGATATTATATATTTTTGTATAAAATCTAGGTATATAGACACGCTGTGTGCGCTGTGTCTGTTAGGTAATGCAGTGCTTATAATAGTGTGGTTAGACCTTGCAATTGATTGTATACCGCTGTAGCGGTCTGATAGTCAACTTAGGTTACTTAAGCAAATGCTATCCTGTTAGTTTGTAAGAAATGCTAGTATTTGAATTGTAAATAGGTTAGTTGCTCAGTGATTTGCTGAGTATAAGCCGTCACTTTTAGCTTGCGTATATGAGAACAAGTGGGTTTGCTCCAACTGCATATACTGAGATTTATTTGATACAGATATAATTTCTAGTACAGAGTTATGCAAGTTGTTACAAGCTAGTAATGTAACATAGTTGCTGTTTGTATCTTGAGCTATGCTGCTCTATAGCAGAGTTAGCCAACCTAGGAGAGCAGCGGTAATGTGAATAGCTGCTCAGTGAGACGACAGGTCTCAGAGTAATGGAGTCATGCTCCTGAGAGAGATATAAGCTATCTGACTAATCTGAGTATACGGTAAATCGTCAGCTCAGATATCAATGTTAATATAGCTAAAAGTTCTGCTAGATTTTAAAATAAAGGGGACCCAATTCCCCCTTCTCCTGACATGTTTCGCCGGTTGAACCGGCTTTTTTAAAACCGGCGAAACATGTCAGGAGACAATGCGACTCGCCTTATCTTGTTTTCCATGCTGATAAGGTGGTTTTGCGTACCAAACCTGGATTCCTTCCTAAGGTTGTTACTAATAGGAATATCAATCAGGAAATTGTTGTTCCTTCTCTGTGTCCTAATCCTTCCTCTAAGAAGGAGCGTCTGTTGCACAACTTGGACGTGGTTCGTGCTTTGAAGTTTTACTTGCAAGCAACCAAAGATTTCCGTCAAACATCTTCTTTGTTTGTTGTCTATTCTGGAAAACGTAGAGGTCAAAAAGCTACGGCTACCTCTCTTTCTTTTTGGCTGAAAAGCATCATCCTTTTGGCATACGAGACTTGCCATTCCGCAATCGTAGGTGTTAGTTTTTTTTCTAACACTCTCTCCCCATTGATGTCTATGGGGTAAAGCGTGCATGAGCACGTAAACTCAGCCCTTGGCTTTTAACGCACAGCACAAGGAGGTTTTTCAGTAACTCGTAATGGCAGTGCTATGGAAAGTGTGATACCGCTCATTTTATTGCGTTATTTACGCACCCGGTATAGCACAAAACTCGTATTCTTGGCCTTTATTCTTCGGTGCTGCCATTTCGGAACTTAGGTTGCACTGCAGGAATCTGAAGGAGAGTTCCTGCACACGTGAAAACACGTCAGCACTGAAATGTAGGGAAAACTCAATATGGCAGCACCCATGACTAGATTGAGGCAGGGGAATAACCTCAATACTAGGCTGTATTTAGTGTTTAATTTTCTTTTATTTAACATTCTAATCCTCTTCACATAGAGAAAAAAATCTATTTACTATTAAATAGATATTTCTATATTTATTTCATGCTTTGCTGTGAAATAAATACCTATATATCTATATGAATAAATAGATGATGTATAGGTATATACAGATATATATAGTTATATACAGAACTTATAGCATATAGAAATGGTTTTAATATGTATGGTAGGTTTTAGACATAGTTTTTCAAAGCTCATGAGTGCTCTTGTTATCTCATCTCTTTGTTTAAGGGAGGCCAGAAAATTATTGACTTGGTGGTATCTGAACCATGATGCAAAAAAATCTTGGCCCATGTCCCTTAATTCATGAATCGGTTTTAGTAGTTTTTTATCAAGTAACATGGTGATTGGAATAACATCTGTTATTGTGGGGTTTGTGGTGATTCGCCATTTGTGACCTGCAAGAAAATCAGGGTTATTCAGAATTGGTGTGAGAGGGGACCAATAAGATGAGATTCTTTTATGGTGTTTGATCATGTGGTGCCAATCTGTGAGGGTTTCTGTGATAGTCTAGGGTTCCAGCAGGAGCTGCCTAATTGTATTTAGTTTGTCATATCATGTTCTAGTTGGACCCATGTTCTATAATTTGTATTGGAGTGTTGGCACCAGGCCCATATCCTTTGAAGGGAGATGACTCTTTTATAAAGTAGGAGGTGGGGAACACCTAGACCTTTTGGAGAGTACATGGTATTCCTAGCTATCCTAGGTGGTTTGCGTTTCCAAATGTATTCATCTATTATTTTTTGCATTTTGGTCAGGTACTTAGTTGTGAGTGGGATTGGAAGGGTTTAAAGTAAATAAAGTATCTTAGGTAATAACATCATCTTGACTGTATTTATTCGACCCAGCCAAGAGATATTCTTGGAAGACCAGGAAGAAGTGAATTCAGATAGTACCTTGTCGTAATTTAATGATAACAATTTGTCACTACACGGGGATAAGAAGACTCCTAAATATTGAAACGAGTTATGTTGTATCTTGAAAGTACTCATTGTTTTAAGATTTGATAGTTCTATGGGGCTTAATTTAATCGGTAGTACTTTAGATTTGTTTATATTTACTAGAAAATTTGATATTGCTCTGTATCTGGTTAGTTATATCAGTGTCTCAGGAAGGGAGGATAGCGGGACTGTTAGAGTTATAAGAATATCATCAGGAAACATAGCTAATTTATACGTTTTCTTTTAGATATTTATATCTTGGATTTGTGAATTTTGGCGTATCGCGGAAGCAAGGGATTCTAGGGATAGTATGAAGAGTAAGGGTGAAAGGGGACAACCCTGTCTGGTACAATGTTATAAATTAGCAGGAGCACTATTTCCTGTCATGTAGTGCTTCAGGCATGTGCGCGCTACCTACGAGTCGGGATGGTTTTGCAAAAAGACTCTCCCTGCATCTCCAGACCCTAACATTCGTCAATGCTCTCACTGAGAGGCTGACACTGAGAGTGGGGGAGGTATTTAAGCCTTTGGCTGGGGTGTCTTTGCCTCCTCCTGGTGGCCAGGTTCTGTATTCCCACAAGTAAGGAATGAAGCTGTGGACTCCTCACATTAAGATGGAAAGTAAAACCTGAATGTTCCAACATCTGCCAGAGCCTCATCCCACACATGTCGCAGCATAAAACATAATAAAGTAAATCATGTATAAATCCCCGCCGTTCAATAATCCCCTTCCGGAGATATTAACTTTTGATTCCATACAGATAAAGGAGTCACAGACCCTGTCTTCTTACGTTATCATAAGATATAAAATGAAACGATCTTACCGGAATCATCGCCGTGGAACAGACACACAGCCTCTCAAGTTTGACAGTCTTGTAGCATCGCACCTGACATGGACTTGAGTGATAGAAGCATGCACTGAACCTCGTCAACACTGATTGCTTAGGAGTTGTTAATACGAGTCTAGATGGTTTCACAGAAAGACTCTCCCTGCATCTCCAGACCCTAACATTCGTCAATGCTCTCACTGAGAGGCTGACAAGACTACTTAAAACTCCAGTCCCATAGCGAAGAGTACTGGAGCTATTATAAGTGTCTCCTAGCAACACTTCAAAGGAAAAGCTGCTCCTTTGCCTTCCTGTAAAGACGACAGCCCTCTTGTGGGGCTGTGGCAGGGATTAATGGAGCACTCAGAAATTAAGTTTAAAAAAAAAAGAAAGACAAGTTAAAATCATTTTTAAAGGATGAACAAAACATTGCAATAATTCTAATATGTATAAAGCACTGCTTAGTGATTTTTTTTATTACAACAATGAAACAGACTGTTTTATATCCCATTAAAATCTGTTGAATGTCTTTTTAAAATCTGCCCTGTTAGGGGGTCCTTGCGTACTGGAATTTGGGAAACCCTGTGCAAAAAGGGAGCTCAAGCATTACATTAGTAATTACACTATTTTATATAATGTATATGTCAGTTTTACTGATACTTTTAGTCTATTTAACCCATTTTAAAGGACCACTTTATACAGTAGAATTTAATATCTTACAGATACACAATAAATAGACAATGCAATATTACTTGCTTTGAACTGAGCAGTAGAATTTTTTCTGACAAAGTTAATCCAATTTACCCTCCCCCTGTATCATGTGTGAGCCATTAGCCAATTACAAAATGCAGATATGTATTAAAGGGACAGTCTACGCCAGAATATTTATTGTTTTAAAAGATAGATAATCCCTTTATTACCCATTCTCTAGTTTTGCATAACCAACACAGTTATATTAATACACTTTTTACCTCTGTGATTACCTTGTATCTAAGCCTCTGAAAATTGCCCCTTATTTCAGTTTTTTTGACAGACTTGCATTTTAGCCAATCAGTGCTGGCTCCTAGGAACTCCACATGCGTGAGCACAGTGTTATCTATATGAAACACATGAACTAACACCCTCTAGTGGTGAAAAACTGATAAAATACCCTGAGGCTTCCTTTAGCATATGAATCTCCTAGGTTTAGCTTTCAACTAAGAATTCCAAGAGAACAAAGAAAAATTGGTGCTAGAAGTAAATTTGGAAAAATGTTTAAAATGACATGCCCTATCTGAATAATGAAAGTTTGTTTTGGATTAGACTGTCCCTTTAATTTTGACTTTAGTGGCCCTTTAAAGGGACATTCTAGCCAAAATTGGAATCTACATGGATGCATTTCAGTTTTGAATAGAAGTATTTTTGTAATATACTTGTATTAGCAAAAATGCTTCTAATAAAAGCTATAGCCGCTTTAAAAGTGTATTTAAGTATGCACCGTGCACCAGCATTTTAAACACAGCACTTGCTCAGAGAGCCTAAGGTGCTTGTATGATCTGGTAATGACTCAATTTGTTACTTGCTAACATGATACAAGCCCTACTGGCACTCAGCAGCAGTATTTAAAATGTCGGTGCACTGAGAATATCTAGCTATGCTTCACATGCACGTGCAGAGATAAATACTAACACTAAAACAGTGATAACTCTTAATAGAAGCATTATTGCTAATTCATGTGTATTGCAAATATGTTTCTAGTCAAAGATGTAATTCATCTATGTACATTTCAGTTTTGACTGGAATGTCCCTTTAATTCTTCTCTCTGTCTCACAGTTACTAAGCTGTAAGAACCAGTGCTGATAACACTTCTGTGCATGGACACCTTAGGGCACTGGTGATCAACCTTAGTCCTCCAGGGGTTTTGGAACTACATTTCCAATGATGCTGAGCCAGCTTAAAGTATCTGGGCATCCTGGGAAATGTAGTTCCAAACCTCTGGAGGGTCAACGTTGCTCACTCCTGCCTTAGGGAGAGGTTATCTCTCTCTCCTGCCTTTTCCTACCCTCCACCCTCCACCAGATTCACCCTTTTCCTTACTTTCTTATCCTTCCAGACATTTTTCAGTTGCCATGTCAACACTAATGAACACCTGCCGACTAATAATGCTGTATACAACTGAAACTGCACTTTTGTGATGCCTTAAAATGACATTACATTTCATTCTGATGTAAAGTGCAGCGAGGTCTATAACCTCAGTATAGTTTGCATCTTTGCATTAAAAAAAGTCACTTTGAGACTGTAATATAACATGTTTAATTATTTTATTTGTATTATTTTATTATTATTATTTTTATTATTATGATTAGAATTACTAATATTATTTTGAATTATATGTAGTAAAATAGAAAACTTAAGAATAGTATTTGATTATTTATTTTGTCCCCTTTTCCTAAATGTGTGGGTTTTCCATTTTCCATATTCCTCCCTGCACACCCTGCAACATGTGTAACTTATAAGTGTTCAGTATTTTAAGGGACGGATGGCAACCCTAGTTATCAGGGGTGGGTGTGCAATGTACATCCAGTATTTAGTTTATAAGGGATTGTTTAAGGGGAGGGGTAATATATAGTAGTATTCTTTATATAGGACACTGTGAATGTTATGACAGAGATGGACCTTAAAGGGAGCAGAGCATATGGGGGGAGAGGAATAAGGGTAGTGGGCTGAGGGGTCCCACAAGTTTGTCTTGCCCACGGCCCTGCAAATGCTAAGGGTGTCCATGGCTGCAACTCTGGTTTTAACGCCTGCAAAGGGAGAAGAGGTACACGCAATGGGTGAAGTGTCACCCTTCACAAATTCTTCATACTTACCTCAGGGGATTAAAGTCCCTACAGTGAGTAAAATACCTTCTAGGAGGTTATCCTGGATTTATGCACTCTTTGTTCAGACTTATTGCTCCAAGCCTTCAGCCTCTCTGGTGGGAGTGGAATCGCTCTCAATTTCCAGGATTAAATTACAGGAAAATCAGAAAAATAAATATCGAAATTACACTGCATTTTGTTAACTATGCATAATTCCATTTTCTTCTTAAACGGGGGGAGTCCACAGCTGCATTCATTACTTTTGGGAATTCAGAACCTGGCCACCATGAGGAGGCAAAGACATCCCAGCCAAAAGCTTCAAATACCTCCCCCACTTCCCTCATCCTCCAGTCATTCTTTGCCTTTCATCACAGGAGGTTGGCAGAAGTGTCAGAAGTCTCTTATGGAGGGTAGTTAGTTCGAAATGAGTTTTAAGTAATCCTGTCAGCCTCTCAGTGAGAGCATGGATGAAGGTTAGAGTCCAGAGATGCAGGGAGAGTCTTTCTGCGAAACCATCCCGACTCATATTAACAGCTCCTTGGCAATCAGCGTTGACGAGTTTCGCTGCCTGCCTTTATTCACTCAAGTCTATGTCAGAAGCGAGGCTACTATCTGTCAGACTTGAAGGGCCGTGTTCCTTTTCCATGGTGCAGATTCCGGTAAGATTGTTTCATTTTATTTCGATATTTGAATGTAATGTTAACGAAAGAAGGTAGGGTCCTAGTGGGACTCCTTTTATCTTAAAAATTGAATCATGGGTTAATATCTCCTGAGGGGGGTTATTGAACAGGGGGGACTTTAATCATGTTTATTATGTGGTTCTATCTGTTAATGTGTAGTAATACTTAGGCTCATGGCTTTTTGGAACATAACAGCCTTATCAGTTGGTGCAATATCTTTGTGACTTGCATGGTGCACCTCGTAACCGGGTGCGGTTACGTTGTTTTCCACTTCTGTATTCTGACTGTGTGGCGACAGAGAGAGTCTGCTCGTTAGTTGTCTGGTCACAGGAGGTGGTGAGTGCCTCAGCCATTGGGGGTGTAAAAAGGGTGCAGGTTAGTGTTTGTCATTTTTGTAATCCCAAAGGTATGGAGGATTCTGATTTTTTAGACACGGATATCTCTGATTCAGAGAATGCGTCTTGTGATGCCTATGAAATGACCCGGGTTATCCTTGCCCATCTTTTATGTTCCGATTGCCGTTCTAGACTACTCTCTTCTCCCGAATCAGGGAACTTAGAGTGCGTTGAGCCATCCGCCCCGAGGATTCCATGTCCTGTGAGGCGAGTGCCCCAAAACCTTCCTTTCCTATGCAAGCAGGTGTCCCTATGACCTTTACTTCTTCTCCGGAAGGTGGCTTATTTCCTCCAGAGGTTACGGCATGGTTCCGCATGGCCATGTTTATGGCGCTGGCTCATTTATATCTACCAAGTGAAATATTTTTAAGGTACTGTCCGTGTTCTGTCAACCAGGACCCGTCGGGCGTGGGATCGCCTGATTCAGTTCGGCCTTCTGGGGAAGCGTTAGCCTCTGAGGCTTTAGGGTCCCCAACCTCAGGGCCGGGGTCACCTATCGATCCGGCGAGGGATAATTTCACCTTCCGTCATAGGGTGGCACGTCTTCGTGTCCTACTAAGACATGTTTTAGCAGTGCTGGAGGATTCCAGTACTAGTGGGCCGAGGAATCCTCGGTCTTAGATGCCAGATGGCAAACTGGGTTAGACGTTTGGGGATGATGCTAATCTCCTTGACGTCTCCGTTTTTTTCTTTCTTTTATGTATCGGTTCCAGTTTTGAGCTTAGGTGAATGGGGCCTCTAATTGGCTGGTCCTGTTGGTGTACCCTTTCTCCTTGGGCGTTCACCCGCGGGTGCTGCCTTACTTTTATTTTGATTTGGATAGGATGTATTTGATTTGTTTTTATAAGCTCATGTCTGATATAATTTCCATTTTGGGAATGTTCTTTCTCTGGAACTGATAATTGAGATTTTGTGGTGGTGTGGGCACTTCCTTGGAAGTTGCGTACTTTTGATTAAGAACGAAGTTATGTTTCTAGTTCATATTATCGAACCTTCAGTCGATTTTTCTTGGACCTTAGACAGTTCTGGAGTGTTCTTGTACCAGGCAGGTACTGGTCGGATGCTATCTGCTGTTCCTTGGGTTCATGTCACCCTCGTGGTGCTGATTATCCTGTCAGATTCTGTATGTCACTTTGGCCTATTGATATGGACTCCGGGCTCGGATCCTACTACGAAGTATGGAGGCATAGTGCGTAGATCTAATGCTTCTGGAAGGAAGGTTGTGAGCTCCGATTTTAGTTGGTCTTTTTCTCTCAATTTGCTTGGGATACGTAACCGACTTTTTAAGATATCATCGTGGTTTCTAAAGGTCCCTGTGGACTCGGAACTGTAGTTTCACATTCCTTTAGGGTTTGGAGATGTGTATGACCTTGGGAGGTCTAGTATTCCGGGTGGTGGACGATTTACGTTTTCACTTTCTGTATCTTCCGGTTGTTGACTCTGGTAGCCCAGTCACATTCCTTTTGGTGGTGGCGGAGTCTCCTTTTTCTCCATCTTGGGTTGGGTCATCTGTGTCTGGAAGTGCGGGCATTTTCTTCTTCCTTTTCTCAGCATCTCATTTGCTCTAGTGCTTGGAGTGCAGGGGGTGGACCCCCCCGTCCTTTCTGCCAGGAGCGGCGAGGCTCCCATGGTTATTCCTGTTACAGGTTTTTTGGGAGTCCGATCCTCTTCTTAATCTAGGAACTGCCCCTTGTCCTACCGTGGTCTTTAGACTCTCGGGTGCTTCGACCTTATGGAGATCTAGCCTTTGGGCTTGCGAGTAGGAGGTCAGGGGTCAGACCTTCGCCTTTCTGGGGTCAAGAAAATGACCATTTTTATGCCCCTTGTCCTACTGTGGTCTTTAGACTCTTGGGTGCTTCGACCTTATGGAGATCTAGCCTTTGGGCTTGTGAGTAGGAGGTCAGGGGTCAGAGCTTCGCCTTTCTGGGGTCAAGAAAATGACCATTTTTATACACCAGCGTGTAGATCAGGTGGTTATGCCTGTCTACAAAGGATTACCTTATGATCCGATGTGGTTGCTGTTTTCTTAGACCGGTCAGGAGTTTTTTTAGACTCTTAGGTTTAAAGCTGTTGCTGGTACTCTACGTCTGGCGTTTTAAGATGGTGGAAGGCTCGGTCTTGGGTGCTTATGGCTTCCTCAGGCAGTTAGATCTTGCATTCGGTCCCGTTCTCGAGGACTCTGGCTTAGGACCATGTCTCTTGCCTGGAACGGGCATGGGCGGTTCAGTTTAACCTTAGGGTTTGGATCTCCCGCGTGTCCCTTAAGGGGACGTGGTGCTTTGACTCTCATGGGAGATTAATAGCTGCTTGAGGCTTAAGTTTGAGGTCTCTTTCATGGGTCCCTACTTGTCTTCGGGAGCATCTAATGCTTCCTGGTAGACTTCCAGTTGTTGTATCAACTGGCCTGGCGATTTGGGCCGAAGGGTCTCGCCTCTATTGGTAGGGTGGTTACCATTTATTTTCTTCCTCTTCTCCTCACCTAGGGTGGAGGATGGGTGCTTGCATTGCTCTCCTCGATTCGGAGGTACCTCAGTATCCGTGAAGGCCTGTGGGTCCTTGTGTTTCTCGCATCAGAGGGTTTTTTCCCTTTCTTGCGTACTCAGGGTCATGGGGCTGGATTCTGGTATTAAGATGCTTTGGGTCAGAATACTTCCTTCCCCTTGGGAGTGTTCTTTCTTTATGGAAGGCAACAGTGTAGGGGTTCTGGGCCCTGAGCACGTAGTTCCTGTCATGGCTCATGGTAGCATGCCAGTTTCTAAGTAGCGGTCAGAGCTCTACTCTGGGGTTTTGATTCCTCGTAGATCTATCTTTTTTTCTCACATAGGTCGGGGCAGAGTTTTGATACTTCCTGTCTTAGGTCTTTAACTAGCCTTTGGGCTGGGACCGTTACCTTGGAGTGAAGGTCAGGGATCGGTTTGCTCTATGCAGTGTTGACCGTGTACTTTTATGGAGTCTGTTCTCCCCTTTGGTGGGGGGGCTCTTGATGTTCATCTCTCTACTGGTGGCATCTGCTGCTGGGATGGGACGCTCCTTGAAGTCCGATTTTTTCTGGATGGGAGCTGCTGCTGAGTGTTTTCGGCGCTTCTCGGTGAGATGAGGTCCCATGATGGCTTAGGCTCAGCTTTGCTACCTGGACTTTGGTCATCGCGAGTTCTTGTTTTTAGGTGACTCTGTGTTCTCACGGAAGAGCTCTTTTTTGGCTGCTAGTAAAATTATCCTGTCTATGTTTGTCTAGCTTGTCTAGCCCGACGGTTCGACTTGTCTATGAGGCAATGGAAATCTCACGTTTTTTTGGAGCACCATATGTGGTATGGTGCTGTGTCAGGAATATGACGGTGTCCCTCTGGTCATCATAGTGATGTTTTTTCTGAGTATGGCCTTATCTTCTGGTTCTTGTCCTCTTGGGAGTTCGTCTACCTGGGCAGTGGTCTTGTGGCAAACTTGGGTTTGTTCAAAGTTTTGATTTTGAGCCCTTGTTGGTTGGTCCTTTGGATCTCTTAGAGGGTTCTCTATTCTCCCTCTCGGGGGTTGATAGAAGTTCTTGTCCTTTAGGTCGGGGTACTTTCGTGGGAGTCGAGAGCCGCAGGGCTGGCTCCTCTGAGGCTTTTGTGCTGAGCAGACTTTGGGTCTGAGTGGTCTCTAGCACGGCTTTGCAGGTTGTGTAACTGACGAGCAGTTACCTGGGCTTCCGTTTTTTTTCCCCTTGTCGATTTTAGTTTTTGTAGGGTGTCGGTATTTTCAGGCTGTGGTGCCTTTCGAAGGGGCCGCCTTTTTGTACCTGCCCTTTGTTTGCATTCAGTGTCCTCTATAGCTTGGGTATTGTTTTCCCAAAAGTAATGAATGCAGCTGTGGACTCTCCTCGTTTAAGAAGAAAAACATAAATTATGCTTACCTGATAATTTTCTTTTCTTCCAACGGGAAGAGTCCACAGCTCCCGCCCGCGCTTTGGCTATAAATTTTTGTTCTTCTGCCACCTTTTTTACCCTGATATTTCTCCTACTGTTCCTTGTTCCCTTGGCAGAATGACTGGTGGATGAGGGAAGTGGGGGAGGTATTTGAAGCCTTTGGCTGGGGTGTCTTTGCCTCCTCCTGGTGGCCAGGTTCTGAATTCCCAAAAGTAATGAATGCAGCTGTGGACTCTTCCTGTCAGAAGAAAAGAAAATGATCAGGTAAGTTATAATAATAACTAGAAACAAATGGTTTACTTGAATACCGTAAATAGATGTAAAACTCAAACATTTCTATTCATTCATTTCCATTCAGATAGAACATGTGATTTTAAACAACTTTCCAATTTACTTCTATTATCTAATTTGTTTTGATCTCTTGGTATCCTTTGTTGAGAAGGATACCTAAGTAGGCTGCTAATGGGTGGCTTCACATATAAGCCTCATGTTATTGGCTTACCTAATGCCTTCAGTTAGCTCCCAGTAGTCCATTGCTGCTTCTTCTTCAACAAAAGGATACCAAGAGAGTAAAGGAAATTATTAATAAATTGGAAAGTTGGTTCAATTGTATTCTTTATCTGAATCATGAAAGAAAAATGTTGGGTTTCATGTCCCTTTAATCATCAATGTGGCCAATGTTTTTTTAGCCAATTACAGGAAAATAAGCTGATGTGAATATATTGGATTAGGTGACCTTATTTCTCCTTGTGAAAAGCACAGTATAGATTTATTGTATCTTCCCTTAAAGGTAAAGTATGGTAACAATAATAAATAAAAAATGGCCCAGTGCACAGATTTTCTTTAATTGATTCACAGATGCAGGACAAGGAATGGATCGTTAGCGGATCTGTGTGACAAGGAAGGATAATTAGTTCATCATTATAGTTGTCTCTAAGGTAACAGGTCAGTGCTAGAGAGTAATGGTTTTTAAGCCCCCTTTGCCTCTGGGCTTTCAGATTTGTGGCTATTACATAGCCTCCTAGACTGGTCATTAGATATATAAAAAGCAGTGCATGGATTAGTTCCTCAGTTGTTCTGCACAGTGTTTGTCTTTTT
Source organism: Bombina bombina (assembly GCF_027579735.1). Taxonomy (NCBI): domain Eukaryota; kingdom Metazoa; phylum Chordata; class Amphibia; order Anura; family Bombinatoridae; genus Bombina; species Bombina bombina. The sequence continues at coordinate 67,815,683 of NC_069510.1, forward strand.
TCTTCCCTTTTCTGGACGTGTTTAATGTCTTATAGAAAAACATGACTGTCCTGGATTCTTCCTACGATGCCAAAACTCTGAGGAAACTCTGCAGAGCCATCATCCAGAATACTTCTGCTCATGGGATTCCCAATATCTTCCGCTCAAGGCACTGGCTTCGTCGCCTCGTTTGGCTTTCTTTCGTCAGCCTTGCTCTGTTTTGTGCACTATGGCAGTGCACTGAAATGGTCATGACATACTACACATATCCCTCTCATGAGAAGATTATGCTCATCTCCAGTGCCAAGCTCAAGTTTCCAGCCGTCACCATCTGCAACCTGAACAGTGTCAAACTATCTGCTATTAAACGTAGCTTTGCCATGGCTACCTCACTGCAGGTGTGGACGTCTTTTATCAGATCCTTCTTTTTAAATGATCCCTCTTAGGTCAAAGTTGTTCATGCTAATGTCCTCTCTTGGTTTTACGGACAGCTGGGGGTTTAATATATATATGTACCTGTGTACTGTGTATGTATTTGCTTATGTATCTATATTTATATATATAATGTGTGTGTGTGTGTGTATATATATATATATAGTGTGTGTGTATATGTATAAATATATATATATATATAGTGTGTGTGTATATGTATAAATATATATATATATAGTGTGTGTGTGTATATGTATAAATATATATATATATAGTGTGTGTGTGTATATGTATAAATATATATATATATAGTGTGTGTGTGTATATGTATAAATATATATATATATAGTGTGTGTGTATATGTATAAATATATATATATATAGTGTGTGTGTATATGTATAAATATATATATATATAGTGTGTGTGTATATGTATAAATATATATATATATAGTGTGTGTGTGTATATGTATAAATATATATATATATATATAGTGTGTGTGTGTATATGTATAAATATATATATATATATATAGTGTGTGTGTGTATATGTATAAATATATATATATAGTGTGTGTGTGTATATGTATAAATATATATATATATAGTGTGTGTGTATATGTATAAATATATATATATAGTGTGTGTGTGTATATGTATAAATATATATATATATAGTGTGTGTGTGTATATGTATAAATATATATATATATATAGTGTGTGTGTGTATATGTATAAATATATATATATATAGTGTGTGTGTGTATATGTATAAATATATATATATATAGTGTGTGTGTGTATATGTATAAATATATATATATATAGTGTGTGTGTGTATATGTATAAATATATATATATATAGTGTGTGTGTGTATATGTATAAATATATATATATATAGTGTGTGTGTATATGTATAAATATATATATATAGTGTGTGTGTGTATATGTATAAATATATATATATATAGTGTGTGTGTGTGTATGTATAAATATATATATATATAGTGTGTGTGTGTATATGTATAAATATATATATATATATATAGTGTGTGTGTATATGTATAAATATATATATATATATAGTGTGTGTGTGTATATGTATAAATATATATATATATAGTGTGTGTGTGTATATGTATAAATATATATATATATAGTGTGTGTGTATATGTATAAATATATATATATATAGTGTGTGTGTGTATATGTATAAATATATATATATATAGTGTGTGTGTGTATATGTATAAATATATATATATATAGTGTGTGTGTATATGTATAAATATATATATATATAGTGTGTGTGTATATGTATAAATATATATATATATAGTGTGTGTGTGTATATGTATAAATATATATATATATATATATATAGTGTGTGTGTGTATATGTATAAATATATATATATATAGTGTGTGTGTGTATATGTATAAATATATATATATATAGTGTGTGTGTATATGTATAAATATATATATATAGTGTGTGTGTGTATATGTATAAATATATATATATATAGTGTGTGTGTGTATATGTATAAATATATATATATATAGTGTGTGTGTGTATATGTATAAATATATATATATATAGTGTGTGTGTATATGTATAAATATATATATAGTGTGTGTGTGTATATGTATAAATATATATATATATAGTGTGTGTGTGTATATGTATAAATATATATATATATAGTGTGTGTGTGTATATGTATAAATATATATATATATAGTGTGTGTGTGTATATGTATAAATATATATATATATAGTGTGTGTGTATATGTATAAATATATATATATAGTGTGTGTGTGTATATGTATAAATATATATATATATATAGTGTGTGTGTGTATATGTATAAATATATATATATATAGTGTGTGTGTGTATATGTATAAATATATATATATATAGTGTGTGTGTATATGTATAAATATATATATATAGTGTGTGTGTGTATATGTATAAATATATATATATATAGTGTGTGTGTGTATATGTATAAATATATATATATATAGTGTGTGTGTATATGTATAAATATATATATATATAGTGTGTGTGTGTATATGTATAAATATATATATATATAGTGTGTGTGTGTATATGTATAAATATATATATATATAGTGTGTGTATATGTATAAATATATATATATATATATAGTGTGTGTGTATATGTATAAATATATATATATATATATATATAGTGTGTGTGTATATGTATAAATATATATATATAGTGTGTGTGTATATGTATAAATATATATATATAGTGTGTGTGTGTATATGTATAAATATATATATATATAGTGTGTGTGTGTATATGTATAAATATATATATATATATAGTGTGTGTGTGTATATGTATAAATATATATATATATAGTGTGTGTGTGTATATGTATAAATATATATATATATATATATATATATAGTGTGTGTGTATATGTATAAATATATATATATAGTGTGTGTGTATATGTATAAATATATATATATAGTGTGTGTGTATATGTATAAATATATATATATATAGTATGTGTGTATATGTATAAATATATATATATAGTGTGTGTGTATATGTATAAATATATATATATATAGTGTGTGTGTATATGTATAAATATATATATATATATATATATATATATATATATATATATATAGTGTGTGTGTATATGTATAAATATATATATATATATATAGTGTGTGTGTATATGTATAAATATATATATATATATATAGTGTGTGTGTATATGTATAAATATATATATATATAGTATGTGTGTATATGTATAAATATATATATATATAGTGTGTGTGTATATGTATAAATATATATATATATATAGTGTGTGTGTATATGTATAAATATATATATATATAGTGTGTGTGTATATGTATAAATATATATATATATATATATATATATATATATATAGTGTGTGTGTATATGTATAAATATATATATATATATATATATATATAGTGTGTGTGTATATGTATAAATATATATATATATAGTGTGTGTGTATATGTATATATATATATATATATATATATATATATATATATATAGTGTGTGTGTATATGTATAAATATATATATATATATATAGTGTGTGTGTATATGTATAAATATATATATAGTGTGTGTGTATATGTATAAATATATATATATATAGTATGTGTGTATATGTATAAATATATATATATATAGTGTGTGTGTATATGTATAAATATATATATATATAGTGTGTGTGTATATGTATAAATATATATATATATAGTGTGTGTGTATATGTATAAATATATATATATAGTATGTGTGTATATGTATAAATATATATATATATATAGTATGTGTGTATATGTATAAATATATATATATATAGTGTGTGTGTATATGTATAAATATATATATATATAGTGTGTGTGTATATGTATAAATATATATATATATAGTATGTGTGTATATGTATAAATATATATATATATAGTGTGTGTGTATATGTATAAATATATATATATATAGTGTGTGTGTATATGTATAAATATATATATATATAGTGTGTGTGTATATGTATAAATATATATATATATAGTGTGTGTGTATATGTATAAATATATATATAGTGTGTGTGTATATGTATAAATATATATATATATATAGTGTGTGTGTATATGTATAAATATATATATATATATAGTGTGTGTGTATATGTATAAATATATATATATATAGTGTGTGTGTATATGTATAAATATATATATATATAGTGTGTGTGTATATGTATAAATATATATATATATAGTGTGTGTGTATATGTATAAATATATATATATATATATAGTGTGTGTGTATATGTATAAATATATATATATATATAGTGTGTGTGTATATGTATAAATATATATATATATAGTGTGTGTGTATATGTATAAATATATATATATATATAGTGTGTGTGTATATGTATAAATATATATATATATAGTGTGTGTGTATATGTATAAATATATATATATATAGTATGTGTGTATATGTATAAATATATATATATATATAGTATGTGTGTATATGTATATATATATATATATATATATATATATATATATATATATACATACAATGTGTGTGCATGTATGTATTTTTATATATATATATAATTATAGACAGCAGGCAGGCCAGCACTCACGGTTAACATTTCATCCACCCAGGGTGCTTCCATGGTATTGAAAGTAGTAAAGAATGGGGATGCACTCGCCAGGATTTCCAAAGTTACCTTTAATGTAACGTTTTGGGGTGTTACCCCCTTCGTCAGACAATACAAAATAACAATGTTATTTTGTATTGTCTGACGAAGGGGGTAACACCCCAAAACGTTACATTAAAGGCAACTTTGGAAATCCTGCCGAGTGCATCCCCATTCTTTACTACTATGTATGTATGTATATATATATATATATATATATATATATATATATATATATATATATATATATATAAAGTATATATCTATCTATCTATATATATTAATAACTAGATACCTTCAAAAGTATTGCCTAGTAAAACTAACTTGTAATTTAAGTATACATAGTTACAATTTATTAGTCCAACATTTTAGTACAATATTTATTGTCAAAGCCAAGTGACAAAACATTTCTCTCTCTTTGTTTCTTGTGTTAGTCTTCCTTATGCCTTGTAAAAATCGTTATTGCATGTTCCTCAGTTGTTTAATGATTACCTATACATCTTGTTACTAATGAGCAGGTTCATTACTGTTGCCAAGCAATCAACCGCTTGCTAAAAAGGGATGACTCTATTCTATATATAATGTAGATAATGTTACCACAATACAAACTTATAACGTATTATTTTAGGTCATGTGGAAGAAGTATTTACATTAACAGTATACATACTGTGCTACTCAGTAATTATCTGTGTTATGTTATAAAATAAGCCAGAGGAAGCACACTCACTATATCTGAAGCTACAGTTGTTTCACATTGTAGCATTGATACAAAATGCATACACAGTTACAGCAAACCTGAGTTGTTTAAATAACATATACTGATGAAGACAACTGCAGGTTATTAAAGTGTTTGATTGTAACCCAAAGCCTTATGTACAGTAAACTTTGATAATGGTAATGTAATTATTGTGTATATATTTTAATAGTGATAGCAATTCCCTGCTTTAGCTGGCTCTTTATATAACTGCGTTTGTCTGTAGCTGCAAACGGATAATGCCAAATAAATCTGGAGACCGTAAGATACTGTAATCAATGCCCTCTGTTTCAATAAATATAGGTGGCAGTGTTAGTAAAGTTAAAGGGACACTGAACCCAATTTTTTTCTTTCGTGATTCAGATAGAGCATGCAATTTTAAGCAACTTTCTAATTTACTCCTATTATCAATTTTTCTTTGTTCTCTTGCTATCTTTATTTGAAAAATAATGCATCTAAGGTTTTTTTTTTTTGGTTCAACACTCTGGACAGCACTTTTTTATTGGTGGATGAATTTATCCACCAATCAGCAAGGACAACCCAGGTTGTTCACCAAAAATGGGCCGGCATCTAAACTTACATTCTTGCATTTCAAATAAAGATACTAAGAGAATGAAGAAAATTTAATAATAGGAGTAAATTAGAAAGTTTCTTAAAATGTCATGCTCTATCTGAATCAGGAAAGAAAAAAAATTAGGCTCAGTGTCCCTTTAAGTAATTTGCAAAGTAATTCCGTAAATCTACTATTTATTAAATGATATGAAACCCAACATTTTTGTTTCGTGATACAGATAGTGCATGTGATTTTAAACAACTTTCTAAGTTACTTCTATTATCATTTTTTCTTTGTTCTCTTGGTATCTTTTATTGAAAAGCAGGGACGTATGCTTAGGAGCAAGCCCATTTCTGGACCACTATATGGCAGCAGTTTTTCAAGAATGTTATCCATTTGCAAGAGCACTAGATGGCAGCACTATTTCCTGCCACCTAGTACTCAAGATGCCTACCGAGGTATCTCTTCAACACAGAATATCATGGGAACTAACCAAATTTGATAATAGAAGTAAATTAGAAACTTTTTTTTAAATGGTATATCTGTCTGAATCCCAAAATAATTTTTTGGGGTTTCGTATACCTTTAAAGTCCATTAACACTTTTCCACAAAGAGCTGGTACATTACCATTAGCTGACGCGTTTCGCATAGAACTGTTTCAAAGATAACTGTGTTTGTCAGGATACCTTATTTTCAATAACCTATTATATGTAATGGAGTGTGGAGATTCTGACTTTATGCTCAAGGCGACTGAAGGATCCCTGATGTGTTTGTTACTATTTTTATTTCTTTAGGACTCTGGTCTAGAATTAACCCATAGGAGAAACAGATCCCATTCTATGAACATGTCCTCAGATTACCCAGATGAAAATGTCCAGTATGCTGGAGCCTTCAACAGGTTTGCATCTGAGTTCAACCAGTTGCCTGATGAGCAAAAGATCAGGATGGGTCATCAGCTGGAGGAAATGCTTATCTTCTGCAACTTCCATGGTCAGGAGTGCAACTCCAGGTAGGTCATGAGCTAGAGGAAATGCTTATCTTCTGTAACTTCCATGGTCAGAAGTGCAACTCCAGGTAGGTCATGAGCTAGAGCAAATGCTTATCTTCTGTAACTTCCATGGTCAGGAGTGCAACTCCAGGTAGGTCATCAGCTGGAGGAAATGCTTATCTTCTGCAACTTCCATGGTCAGGAGTGCAACTCCAGGTAGGTCATCAGCTGGAGGAAATGCTTATCTTCTGCAACTTCCATGGTCAGGAGTGCAACTCCAGGTAGGTCAACAGCTGGATGAAATGCTCATCTTATGCAACTTCCATGGTCAGGAGTACATCTCCAGGTAGGTCATCAGCTGGAGGAAATGCTTATCTTCTGCAACTTCTGTGGTCAGGAGTGCAACTCCAGGTAGGTCATCAGCTGGATGAAATGCTTATCTTCTGCAACTTCCATGTTCAGGAGCGCAACTCCAGGTAGGTACAGCTAAAAGCAAAGAAGCATATTAGTGGATGAATGTAAAGCTGCATTCCTATCATTGTATTGGTTTATCTTTCACAACATGAGGTAAAACATTTTGGAGGATAATTATTCAGAATCTTTTCAAAAGGTCTAGAATCTTCCCCAAATGTGGGAAATCAAATATATAATAATCTAAAGCTTTCAATGAATGTCTTGATAATTCCCCAGTAAAGGGTTTAACTAAAACTGAGATATTCCAGTGCTTAAAGGGACAGGAAGCCCAAATATTTTTCCTTCGTAACTGAGACAGAACATACAATTTTAAACAACTTTCCAATTTACTTATATTATCAAATGTGCTTCATTCTCTTGGTATCCTTTGTTGAAGGTGCAGCAATGCGCTACTGGAAGCTGTCTGAACACAAAAACAAGAGGCATATCAGCAGTTAGCTCCTAGTAGTGCATTGCTGCTCTTGATCCTACCTAGATATGCTTTTCAACAAAGGATACCAAGAGAATGAAGCAGATTAGTTAATAGAAGTAAATTGGACAGTTGTGGAAAATTGCATGCGCTACCTGTGTTTACTATCCCTTTAAAGGCTGTAAAAAAGAATATACTGTAGCTTTTGTGAGGAATTCAGGTTTAGTCACTTTCTTTAGTACAGGGAAATTCGTATTTCATGTCCTTTTTTGTGACTTGATAGAAATGAAATATTTTTCATTTATTTTTTAAATCAGTCTCTCTGTCTGTCTATATAGCATACAAACAGGCCAGTCCGAAGTTACCAATGGGCTGATTCAAGATTATTCTTGGTTTATAAAATGCCATTTACTCATACAGATATTTACGCTCTGTACAAACATTGCAGTTCCCATAAAATTACGAATGTTGTTAAAACTTTCATAATGAGGCATATTTAAGAAATGTCTTGCGGACCTAATCCGATATCGCTGAATGCGGAGAGCAATACGCTCTCCGCATTTAACATTGCACCAGCAGCTCACAAGAGGCCGCCAGCAGGGGGTGTCAATCAACCCGATCGTACTCGATCGGATTGAATTGTTGCGATTCCTGTCCGCCTGCTCATAGCAGGCGGACAGGGTTATGGAGCAGTGGTCTTTGTGACCGCTGCTTCATAACTGCTTTTTCTGGCGAGTCTGAAGACTCGCCAGAAACACGGGCCGTCAAGCTCCTTTCGGAGCTTGATAGATATTCCCCATAGTTTATTTGTCTTCACCTATAAATGTCTGCTCTTTTCAACTTACACCTATACAGTGCACTAAGAGGGCAAAGAGAGTTTGCTTGTACACGCTGATTAATCAGCCATCCCACACACCTAGGTGTAACTAGACAAAGCCAGACCTCTCCCTTGCTTCATCTATGCAGCTAATAAGGTTTAAAGCTTATACAGAAATCATTTTATACATCCAGTTTGTGTTAGACGTTAAAATTGCTACAGCTTCAAAACAAGTCTTAGGTGACAAACGGTGACTTCTATCAATTGCTGCACACCCAACTAATGATTTAATGAGGAAACAATAATGGGATTAAATGTAACATTTCTGATGAAATACAGGAAATCCACAAATCTGGAATTCCAAAATACAGAATTTTTCATTCACATTTAAAAATAAAATAATTACAAATGATCACTTTTACTCACCAGTAAGTCAAAATCTTCTCTGTCTGTATCTTTGATATGGTTTTTGTATTCTAAAATGCAAATAATAGTCTATATTTATTTAAAACAACACTGTACTACTTTTCTTATGGTAGCGTGTATACAAATATATTGAAAATATTAATTAGGTTGCATTTATAAACTTTATTATTACGATGTTTATATTGCCTAAATGACCAGATATTGTTTAAAGGGACAGTTTACAGTCTACTAAACTTATTGTTTAAAAAGATAGATAATCCTTTTATTAACTATTCCCCAGTTTTACACAGCCAACGGTTATATTACCATACTGTTTACCTCTTTGATTACCGTGTATGTAAGCTTCTGCAGACTGCCTCTTATTTCAGTTAATTTGACTGACTTGCATTTTAGCCAAACAGTGCTGACTCATAAATAACTCCATGGGAGTGGGCACAATGCTATCTACATGGCACACACAAACTAGCACGGTCTAGCTGCGAAAAACTGTCAAAATGCACTGAAATAAGAGGCGGACAAAGAAATGAGCATAGGAGCCTACCTAGGTTTAGCTGTCAACAAATACCACCAAAAGAACAAAGTAAATTTGATGATAAAAGTAAATTGAAAAGTTGTTTAAAATTGCATGCCCTATCTGAAAGTTTAATTTTGACTAGACTGTCCCTTTAAACTTTGTCCCATCCTCTCTCCAAAATGTCCTATTTTACAGATGCAAATATGTAAATATTCTAAAACACAAATGTTTTCTTGTCCCAAGCAGTTTGGATAAAAGGTTCTGTACAATTGTCTTCAGGAGTCCTCATATTTAAAGGGACACTGAACCCAATTTTTTTCTTTTGTGATTCAGACAGAGCAGGCAATTTTAAGCAACTTTCTAATTTACTCCTATTATCAATTTTTCTTCATTCTCTTGCTATCTTTATTTGAAAAAGAAGGCATCTAAGCTAAGGAGCCAGCCAAATTTTGGTTCAGAACACTGGGCAGCACTTGTTTATTGGTAGGTGAATTTGTCAACTAATCAGCAAGAACAACCCAGGTTGTTCACCAAAAATGGGCCGGCTTCTAAACTTACATTCTTGCTTTTCAAATAAAGATACCAAGAGAATGAAGAAAATTTGATAATAGGAGTAAATTAGAAATTTGCTTAAAATTGAATGCTCTATCTGAATCACAAAATATTTTTTTGGGTTCAGTGTCTCTTTAACAAATATGCAAAATATTCTCTGCGCTTATTTTTCTGCTGAGTTTGCAATTCTTTTTTTGTCTTTCAGTTTCTTTTCTGCGTTCATCAATTATAAATTTGGCAACTGTTATACCTTTAACTCTCAGAAAGGCTCAGATTTCAAAGGGAACCCTGTCAGTACTGATCCGCTTAATACCACCAAGGCTGGGTTTATGTACGGTGAGCATTAAATCCTAAATGAAATGTCTACATTTTGCTCAAATCCCTGCACTGAAAATTAAAGGGATGTGAACCCTAAATATTTTCTTTAGTGATTCAGACTGAGTATAGTACTGTATTTCTCTTGTAAGGTGTATCCAGTCCACGGGTTCATCCATTACTTGTGGGATATTCTCCTTCCCAACAGGAAGTTGCAAGAGGACACCCACAGCAGAGCTGTCTATATAGCTCCTCCCCTAACTGCCACTCCCAGTCATTCTCTTGCAACTCTCGACAAGAAAGGAAGTATCAAGAGATATGTGGTGACTTAGTGTAGTTTTACCTTCAATCAAAAGTTTGTTATTTTTAAACGGTACCGGCGTTGTACTGTTTTACTCTCAGGCAGAAATTAGAAGAAGAATTCTGCCTGGAGGTTTGATGATCTTAGCGGTTTGTAACCAAGGTCTATTGCTGTTCTCACACATAACTGAAGAATATGGGAAAACTTCAGTTGGGGGAACGGTCTGCAGATTACCTGCTTTGAGGTATGTTCAGATTTTTATTTCTAGAGAGATGAATAAGTTCTAGAAAATGCTGACAGAGCCTTGTGTATTTGAGGTAAGCCTGATGCAGTGATTTAACAGCGACTGGGATCATGCTTACAAAACAGGGCAATACTCATGTTAATATTCATATTACTTAGTGACAAAACGTTTACATGAATTCATATATAGGACGTTTTTTCTCAGAGGGAGATAAGTCTTTATTCAGGGCCTAGTTTCCACATGGCTAGTCAGATACTCCTGGGAGTATTTTCTTAAGGCCCTTCTAACATCCAGTAACATGGTGGGAGGGGCCTATGTTAGCGCTCTAACTACGCAGTTTTAATTCAGACTGAGACATCCAGCTTCCCTAGAGGTTTCCTCTGGCATCTGAGGACCATTTCAAAGGGGTTATTTCTGCACAAAATCGTTTTTGAGGGCAGGTAGGAGCCTCAGCAGAGCTGTGGCAAGGTGCTCAATTGACTTTTAACGTTTTTTAACGTTTTTCAATCTGGTTTGGGGCCTAAGGGGTTAATCATCCATTTGCAAGTGGGTGCAATGTTGCTTTAGTCCCTTACACACACTGTAAAAATTTCAAAGACTTTACTGTATTTTTACACTGTTTTGCAGTTTAAGTGCTAGTTTTTTTCTCTTAAAGGCACAGTAACTTTTTTGTTTAATTGCTGTTTCACCTTTATTAAAGTGTTTTCCAAGCTTGCTTGTCTCATTACTAGTCTGTTAAACATGTCTGACATAGAGGAAACTCCTTGTTCAATATGTTTTGAAGCCATGGTGGAACCCCCTCTTAGAATGTGTACCAAATGTACTGATATTTCTATAAACTATAAAGACCATATTATGGCGCTTAAAGATTTATCTCCAGGGGATTCTCTGACTGAAAAGAGGGAGATTATGCCATCCAGCTCTCCCCATGTGTCAGAACCTATAACTCCCGCTCAAGTGACGCCAAGTACATCTAGCGCGTCTAATTCTTTTACCTTACAGGACATGGCGGCAGTTATGAATGCTACCCTCTCAGAGGTATTCTCCAAACTGCCAGGGCTACAAGGAAAGCGAGACAGCTCTGGGGCTAGAACTAATACAGAGCTTTCTGACGCTTTAATGCCTGTGTCCGATATACCTTCACAATACTCAGAAGCCGAGGCAGGTGAGCTATCTGTGGGTGACATTTCAGAATCAGGGAAGGCGTTACTTCAGTCTGATTCTGAAATGACAGCGTTTAAATTTAAGCTTGAACACCTCCGCTTATTGCTTAGGGAGGTTTTAGCGACTCTGGATGACTGTGACCCCATTGTGGTTCCAGAGAAATTGTGTAAAATGGACAAATACTTTGCAGTGCCTGTTTACACTGATGTTTTTCCAGTCCCTAAGAGGTTTTCGGAAATTATTACTAAGGAATGGGATAGACCAGGTGTGCCGTTCTCTCCCCCTCCTGCTTTCAAAAAGATGTTTCCCAAAGATGCCGCCATACGGGACTCGTGGCAGACGGTTCCTAAGGTGGAGGGAGCAGTCTCTACCCTAGCTAAGCGTACAACTATCCCCGTCGAGGACAGTTGTGCTTTCCTAGATCCTATGGATAAAAAATTGGAGGGTCTCCTTAAGAAAATTTTTATACATCAAGGTTTTATTCTCCAGCCTCTTGCATGCATTGCCCCAGTTTCTGCTGCAGCGGCTTTTTGGTTTGAGTCTCTTGAGGAGGCTCTACAGGTAGAGACCCCGCTAGACGATATTCTAGACAGGATTAAAGCTCTTAAGTTAGCTAACTCCTTTATTTCTGACGCCATTTTTCATTTAGCCAAGCTAACGGCTAAGAATTCAGGTTTTGCCATTTTGGCGCGTAGGGCTCTATGGCTTAAGTCCTGGTCAGCAGACGTTACTTCAAAGTCTAAGCTTCTTAACATCCCCTTCAAGGGACAGACCCTATTCGGGCCTGGTCTGAAGGAGATCATTTCTGATATTACTGGAGGAAAAGGTCACGCCCTTCCTCAGGATAGGTCCAATAAGTTAAGGACCAAACAGAATAATTTTCGTTCCTTTCGAAACTTCAAGAGTGGCGCAGCTTCAATTTCCTCTAATGCAAAACAAGAGGGAAATTTCGCCCAGTCCAAACCAGTCTGGAGACCTAACCAGGCTTGGAACAAGGGGAAGCAGGCCAAGAAACCTGCGGCTGCCTCTAAGACAGCATGAAGGAGTAGCCCCCGATCCGGGACCGGATCTAGTAGGGGGCAGACTTTCTTTCTTCGCCCAGGCTTGGACAAGAGACGTCCAGGATCCCTGGGCATTAGAGATTGTTTCCCAGGGATATCTTCTGAACTTCAAAGCTTCATCTCCAAAGGGGAGATTTCATCTCTCACAATTATCTGTAAACCAGATAAAGAGAGAGGCATTCTTACGTTGTGTTCAAGACCTACTGGTTATGGGAGTGATCCACCCAGTTCCAAGGGAGGAACAAGGGCAGGGCTTCTATTCAAATCTGTTTATAGTTCCCAAAAAAGAGGGAACTTTCAGACCAATCTTGGATCTCAAGATCCTAAACAAATTTCTCAGGGTCCCATCCTTCAGGATGGAGACTATCCGAACCATCCTCCCTATGATCCAGGAGGGTCAATATATGACTACCGTGGACGTAAAGGATGCTTATCTCCACATCCCGATTCACAGAGATCATCATCAGTTCCTCGGGTTCGCCTTCTTAGACAGGCATTACCAGTTTGTGGCTCTTCCCTTCGGGTTAGCCACGGCACCAAGAATCTTTACGAAAGTTCTAGGGTCCCTACTGGCGGTTCTAAGGCCACGGGGCATAGCAGTGGCTCCTTACCTAGACGACATTCTGATACAGGTGTCGACTTTTCAAATCGCCAAGTCCCATACAGACATTGTTCTGGCCTTTCTGAGATCTCACGGGTGAAAGGTGAACGAAGAAAAGAGTTCTCTCTCCCCTCTCACAAGAGTTTCCTTCCTAGGAACACTGATAGATTCAGTAGAAATGAAAATTTTTCTGACAGAGGTCAGGTTATCAAAGCTTCTAACTTCCTGCCTTCATTCCACTTCTCGGCCGTCAGTGGCTCAGTGTATGGAAGTAATCGGCCTAATGGTAGCAGCAATGGACATAGTTCCATTTGCCCGCCTACATCTCAGACCACTGCAACTTTGTATGCTCAATCAGTAGAATGGGGATTACACAGATTTGTCCCCTCTGCTAAATCTGGATCAAGAGACCAGGGATTCTCTTCTCTGGTGGTTATCTCGGGTCCATCTGTCCAGGGGAATGAGTTTCCGCAGGCCAGAGTGGACTATAGTGATGACAGATGCCAGCCTTCTGGGCTGGGGCGCGGTCTATAACTCCCTGAAGGCTCAGGGTTCGTGGACTCAGGAGGAAGCCCTCCTTCCAATAAACATTCTGGAACTAAGAGCGATATTCAATGCTCTTCAGGCTTGGCCTCAACTAGCTGCGGTCAGGTTCATCAGTTTTCAGTCGGACAATATCACGACTGTAGCCTATATCAACCATCAGGGGGGAACAAGAAGCCCCCTGGCAATGTTGGAGGTTTCAAAGATAATTCTATGGGCAGAGGTTCACTCTTGCCATCTCTCAGCTATCCATATCTCAGGAGTAGAGAACTGGGAGGCGGATTTTCTAGATTGCCAAGATCAAGCAGGAGAGAGCTTCAGTGATTTTGATAGCACCTGCGTGGCCATGCAGGACTTGGTATGCAGATCTGGTGGACATGTCATCCCTTCCACCATGGTCTCTGCCACTGAGGCAGGACCTTCTACTCCAAGGTCCTTTCAAACATCCAAATCTAATTTCTCTGCGACTGACTGCTTGGAGATTGAACGCTTGATTTTATCAAAACGCGGTTTCTCCGAGTCGGTCATTGATATCTTAAATCAGGCTCGAAAGCCTGTCACCAGGAAAATCTATCATAAGATATGGTGTAAATATCTTCATTGGTGTGAATCCAAGGGTTACTCATGGAGTAAAGTCAGGATTCCTAGGATATTATCCTTTCTCCAAGAAGGATTGGAGAAGGGATTGTCAGCTAGTTCCTTAGAGGGACAGATTTCTACTCGGCTATTGCGAATCATGTCCGCTCAACCTCGCTAAATGCCGACATTTATCATTGCATGAGCATTTTGAGTTAAATGCTTGTGCGATGCTGCCCCTTACTCACTGGCAGCCAATCGGCCGTTAGCAGGGGCTGTCAATCATCCTGATCGTATTGGGATGATTTCAATCCGCCACCTAAAAGGTGGCGGGCAGGTTAAGGAGCAGCGGTCTTATGACCTCTGCTTCTTAACTTCCCTTTCAGGCGAGCCTTAACAATGGGGCTCCGAAGCAGCATCCACTGCCTAAAGTGAATGTCAACTTTCAAGAATAAGTGCCCGGTTTTTAAAAATACTATTAAAAACAGGGGCACTTTCATTCATGAAAGTTTACATTTCACCGGTTTTGTTAAAATATTTAACTTTTCTTCTTGAAGCTAGAAAAGCAATTTCCTCTCTTGCCGCTCGTCACTTCATATGTCAGCAATAACGAATCCAGCTTCCTCCAATCATGGCGTTGCCTCAGGCAATGATTCCCCAGGGGGGGGGGAGCTGTGATTGGAGGATGCCGTATTCCTCATTGCTGACGTAAGAAGAGCCGAGCGGCAGGAGGGGGGAATTTCTTTTTCCGGCTTCAAGAAGGAAAGTTAACAAAACCGGTGAAATGTAAACGTTCATGAATAAAAGTGCCCCTGTTTTTAATAGGAGTTTTATAAACCGGACACTCATTCTTGAAAGTTGAGATTCACTTTAACGAATGGAGCCCCATGAGAACAAAGAAAATTTGATAACAGAAGTCAATTAGAAAGTTGTTTGCAATTATAAAATTGCATGCTCTGGGGCATATTTATCAAGCTCCGAATGGAGCTTGATGCCCCGTGTTTCTGGCGAGCCTGCAGGCTCGCCAGAAACAGCAGTTATGAAGGAGCGGTCACAAAGACCGCTGCTCCATAACCTGTCCGCCTGCTCTGAGCAGGCGGACAGACATCGCCGGAAATCAACCCGATCGAGTACGATCGGGTTGATTGACACCCCCCTGCTGGCGGCCCATTGGCCGCGAGTCTGCAGGGGGCGGCGTTGCACCAGCAGCTCTTGTGAGCTGCTGGTGCAATGCTGAATACGGCGAGCGTATTGCTCGCCGTATTCAGCGAAGTCTACCGAACCTGATCCGCACTGTCGGATCAGGTCCACCAGACTTTGATAACTTGGGGCCTTAGTCTGAATCATGAAAGGAAATAATTGGGTTTCATGTCCCTTAGAATGCTGCCATATATGGGATATTATTTCTATTATGCTGTGAGATACGGGTCATCTAAATAAAGGCATTTCAAAATATATGACACTTCTTAAATCTGTGTTATTGTTATTGTTTATTTGTAGTGATGCCAAATTCCGTACACTAATACATAGTAAAAAAGAGCACTGCCGATACATAAAACGGACTAAATAAAACAAGTTAGTGGAAGAGGAGTAGAGCTTTGCTCTGAAGAACTTACAATCTACAGGTTGTAGGTTGAGGAGAAAGGAGATATAGCTGGTTGTGTGGCTTGTAGCTGCAGTCGAGAGAACTGGCAGTTCACAAATTATTTTGGGCTTGGTTACAAGTTAGCTCAATCATGATATTGGTTAATGCGACCCGGGCTAAATTGCGCACGTATTACAAGTTTAAAGTAAACGCGTTTGCTGAAGGGCAAACTAAATTAGCACGCATCGCGTTTGTACGAGTGAAGACCTAGGGGTACATTTTCCAAGCAAGTGGATGCTGCTTATTCCGTGTGAGCCTCCTGGCTCACCAGAAACAGGAGCTAAGAAGCAGCAGTCTTAAGACCGCTGCTCCTTAACTCGTCCGCCACCTTTTAGGTGGCGGACTGCAATCATCCCGATCAGATATGATAGGAATGATTGACAACCTCTGCTAGCGGCCGATTGGCCACAAATGTGCAGTGGGCAGCATTGCACAAGCATTTCTTGTAAAATGCTTCTGCAATGATAAATGCCGGCAGCGTATGCGTATTTAGCAATGTCGGGAGGACATAATTCGCTACAGCAAATCATGTCCTCCTGACATTTGATAAATTGGCCCCCTAGAGTTAAGGGTAAGGATTATGCATATAAATATTTTAAAAAATATATAAAAGGGTTAAAATGCATATGGTATATGGCAAGGTATTTGAATGGAAAGGGCTGTATATATACTGTACTGTATACTGTATATATATATATATATATATATATATATATATATATATATATATATATATATATTTATATATACACACAATTTGGAGCCCTTTCTATTCAAATATCTAAAACTTGAAAAAGCATTTTAAATCAATTTTAATATTTTATAATGTTCTTACTATGTATTTCATGTAACTATTTTTAATTTCTATGTTCTTTGCATAGTAGAAAATTTTCTTTGTATTTTTAAATATATATTCCTATGTTTAACTGTATATATCTATAGTATACCTATATATGTTTATATAGATATATAGGTATAGATATACAGATATATTAAGATATATATTTTACCAAAAATTAATCAGATATACAGAAATATATATTAAAAAATAAAAATAATATTTTTCTTTTATGTGAAGAACATTGGAATGTAAAATACTCATAACTAGTTGGGTTTAGCGATGTAGGTATAACGCGGTGAGCGATACGTGTTTTTTATTTCTTCAGCTCCATTGAAATCTATATGGAGAAGTTAGCACTGTTGCGATATCCAAAGTCCTGAAGTGAGCACGCATCGGGTTTCGCTTGTTCACAAACAATTTACTTTGAACCTGTAATACGCACACTAACTTGACTGCGTTAAAAGTTTCGTTTGAGATGTGTTTGCGTGCGTGTGACAAAAAAAAAATAGTGAGTCAGTTGTAATCTAGTTCTTTGTTGGTTAGGATAAAGAGGAACTTTCACAGGAAAGAGGGTAAAGCCTCTGTAAATAGGTGAGATTTCAATCAGCACTTGATGCTACTCAAGGTGGGAGACAATCGAATGGACCTGAAAAGTGACAGTGGTGGGATTCAGTCAGTTCTCTAAAATTCTAGAAAGTGTGAGGCCTGGCCAAGGGAGGGCACCTTTATATAGTGCAAACTATTAAAGGGACAGTCTACTTGAAATGTTTTATTGTTTAAAAAGAACAGATAATCCCTTTATTACCCATTCCCCAGCTTTGCACAACCAACACTGTTATATTAATATAATTTTTACCTCTGTGATTACCTTGTATCTAAGTCTCTGCAGACTGCCCCCTTGTCTCAGTGTTTTTTTTACAAACTTGCATTTTAGTCAATTAATGCTGGTTCCTGCATAACTCCACGGGAGTGAGCACAATGTTATCTATATGGCACACATGAAGTAGCACTGTCTGGCTGCAAAAAGCTAATAAAATGTACTGAGATAAGCGGTAGCCTTTAAGGACATAGGATTTAGAGGTTATATTAATATAACAATATTGGTTATACAAAGCTGGGGAATGGACGTTATCTATCTTTTTAAACAATAAAAAAAATCAAATAGACTGTCCCTTTAAGGTCTGCCCATCTCCAGTTAAATTTTTTGTTTTTCTACTTTTCTGTATGCAAATAATCCTTAGGAACTTTGCCTTCCTGAGGGTCTGATATTCAAAACTTTGCCGCTCAGGTGAGATGATCTAAGAAATCTCGTCAGTACGGTGAGACCCTAAAAAAAAATAATCAGAAACATAAAGAGATTCCTACCTTACAATACAAGGTAAAAAATGCCAAAGATTTTGTGTGATTTCTCTCCATGGCAGCGAGGTTTTTAATATCAGGCCCTGTAGGTGATAGGAGCAACCGCACATTGACTTTTAACCCTTTGTGCTGTACAAGAGTATTGCTGCACTTCTAGTAATGAGGCTCATACAGGCTAACATTTACATAAGGAGTTACCACCAAATTACCAGGCAATACCCTTCTGAGCAAAAAACAAATAAAGCTGTTCTTTAAGGGGTTAGACAGATGAGCTACCAGTCACAGGGCCACCCTTGGCATTTGTGGGGCCCTGGGCAAGACACATTTGTGGGGGCCTCTTACCCAGACCCCTATTTCCCCTTCTTCTGAATGCCCTGCCCCCTGTACAGCTCCCCCCATCTCAGCATACAGTGTGCCCTATTTATACCATAAACACGTCTTCATACACTAAATAACGGCTGTACATTGCACCTTCTCATCCCCTCACCCCTGATGACAGCGCAGGGCACTGGTCTGGAGCCCCTATCGCCCTACCCAAAGTTGTTTTCTCTGAAAGGTCTAAGAGGGCTAATAGAGACTGAATCCTCCGGAGTTCTGTATGACCCAAGTTCAACTCTTCTGCTTTTTATTAAAAGGTAAAATCACACCTTGGAAATAAATATTTTTTGTAACTGTTAAAGGGACATGAAACCTAAAATTTCTCTTACATGATTCAGATAGAGAATGTTTTTTTTTTTAAAGTTTCCAATTTACTTCTATTATCAGATTTGCTTCATTCTCTTGTTATTCTTTGCTGAAGAGATATCTAGATAGGTAGCGTGCACATGTCTGGAGCACTTGTGCTGCCATCTAGTGCTCTTACTAATGTATAACATTGTAGCAATACTGCTGCCATATAGTGCTGCAGAGACGTGCACGCTCCTGATCTTACCTTCCTGTTTTTCAACAAAGGATAACAAGAAAACGAAGAACATTTGATAATAGAAGTACATTGGAAAGTTGTTTATAATATTCAGGTTTTATGTCCCTTTAACTCCAGAGCCGTCGCTAGCACTCACCCACCTTGAGAGCAATCTGGGGGCTTCCAACGACTCCCGCCTCAGCGATCAGGCCTGTATAGTTACAGGCATCGCCAGGGCCTCCCATTACGCAATGATGTGATGATGTCACTGCACAACTTTATTTAAAATTTACAATGCAAAATACAGGGAGTGCAGAATTATTAGGCAAATGAGTATTTTGACCACATCATCCTCTTTATGCATGTTGTCTTACTCCAAGCTGTATAGGCTCGAAAGCCTACTACCAATTAAGCATATTAGGTGATGTGCATCTCTGTAATGAGAAGGGGTTTGGTCTAATGACATCAACACCCTATATCAGGTGTGCATAATTATTAGGCAACTTCCTTTCCTTTGGCAAAATGGGTCAAAAGAAGGACTTGACAGGCTCAGAAAAGTCAAAAATAGTGAGATATCTTGCAGCGGGATGCAGCACTCTTAAAATTGCAAAGCTTCTGAAGCGTGATCATCGAACAATCAAGCGTTTCATTCAAAATAGTCAACAGGGTCGCAAGAAGCGCGTGGAAAAACCAAGGCGCAAAATAACTGCCCATGAACTGAGAAAAGTCAAGCGTGCAGCTGCCAAGATGCCACTTGCCACCAGTTTGGCCATATTTCAGAGCTGCAACATCACTGGAGTGCCCAAAAGCACAAGGTGTGCAATACTCAGAGACATGGCCAAGGTAAGAAAGGCTGAAAGACGACCACCACTGAACAAGACACACAAGCTGAAACGTCAAGACTGGGCCAAGAAATATCTCAAGACTGATTTTTCTAAGGTTTTATGGACTGATGAAATGAGAGTGAGTCTTGATGGGCCAGATGGATGGCCCCGTGGCTGGATTGGTAAAGGGCAGAGAGCTCCAGTCTGACTCAGATGCCAGCAAGGTGGAGGTGGAGTACTGGTTTGGGCTGGTATCATCAAAGATGAGCTTGTGGGGCCTTTTCGGGTTGAGGATGGAGTCAAGCTCAACTCCCAGTCCTACTGCCAGTTTCTGGAAGACACCTTCTTCAAGCAGTGGTACAGGAAGAAGTCTGCATCCTTCAAGAAAAACATGATTTTCATGTAGGACAATGCTCCATCACACGTGTCCAAGTACTCCACAGCGTGGCTGGCAAGAAAGGGTATAAAAGAAGAAAATCTAATGACATGGCCTCCTTGTTCACCTGATCTGAACCCCATTGAGAACCTGTGGTCCATCATCAAATGTGAGATTTACAAGGAGGGAAAACAGTACACCTCTCTGAACAGTGTCTGGCTGTGGTTGCTGCTGCACGCAATGTTGATGGTGAACAGATCAAAACACTTACAGAATCCATGGATGGCAGGCTTTTGAGTGTCCTTGCAAAGAAAGGTGGCTATATTGGTCACTGATTTGTTTTTGTTTTGTTTTTGAATGTCAGAAATGTATATTTGTGAATGTTGAGATGTTATATTGGTTTCACTGGTAAAAATAAATAATTGAAATGGGTATATATTTGTTTTTTGTTAAGTTGCCTAATAATTATGCACAGTAATAGTCACCTGCACACACAGATATCCCCCTAAAATAGCTAAAACTAAAAACAAACTAAAAACTACTTCCAAAACTATTCAGCTTTGATATTAATGAGTTTTTTGGGTTCATTGAGAACATGGTTGTTGTTCAATAATAAAATTAATCCTCAAAAATACAACTTGCCTAATAATTCTGCACTCCCTGTATAGGGAAAGGGGGCATGCTGCTTAGAAGCCTGTATCTCAGGCATCTAAGCAACTACAGACCGCAAGACCCACCGTTGGAAAGGTAATTGCATAACCTTTCCAGTGGTATAAGTCTGTGGGGGGGGGGTAAAATTTTTTTTTTTTTTTTTTTTTAAATAGTAAAAGACAAAAAAAAATTAAATCCAGCTTAGCACTCAAAGGGTTAAGCTTTATTAGTGTTCGCCTTTCAATTTAATTTTAAGAGCTTCATGTAATTGTATAGTAAATACAACTTATAATTATTTAATGATTACGCTAAACATCACGGTAATGATCCCCTATAATCAAAGAGCTGCTATGTTTATAGTACAGTTCATGTATAATTGTCTTGAAAATGATTCTATTAATCATACAATTATGTCATAATCCTATAGAACTATGGGTTACTAGTTTACATCTCTGGCAGGTTTGCACCTGGAACTTTTCATTCAACAGATTGAGTATGTCCGAGATATGACACACTCAGCCGGAATCAGATTACTCATTCATGATCAACTACAGATGCCATTTCCAGAGGACGAGGGTGTGAACGTGCCGCCAGGAGCTGAGACTGACATTGGCATGATGAAGGTACAGTCACCTAAACCAACATCTTTATTATTTTATCTTTAAAGGAATATTCTGGGCAAAATTTAAATGCACATAGATGAACTACTTAGCAATATACTTGTATTAGAAAAAATGTGTCCAGTAAAAGTTTCCCCTGTTTTAGTGCTAACGTATCTGCACGTGCATGTGATGCGTAGCTAGATATTCTCAGTGCACCAGCATTTTAAATACTGCAGCTGCTCAGAGCGCCAGTGGGCTTGTATAATGTCAGCAATTAACAAACTAAGTCATGGGGGGATATTTATCAAGCGACCTAGTTATCAAAGCCTACAGACCGGGCAAAAGTTGAAATCTGTGACGTAACATACGATCCACCAGTCTCAATCCGACACAGATCAATGCTTACGTCATTACAGATGTTCCGAATACACATTCGGCACTATTTGACAATTTTTAAAAGTTCCGGCCCAGCGTACCTGGTTTTCAATCCGCCACCCTGGAGGCCGCGGATGCCATAGGAATTAATGGAAGTCTGAAAGCACCAAAAGCTTATGTTCAATGCTGCCAGATATCCCATTGATTTCTATGGTAGAAAAACACCCTAACATAACCCCTGAGTCTAAACACCCCTAATCTGCCGCCCCGACATCGCTGCCACCTACATAATGTTATTAACCCCTATCCCGCCGCTCCCGGACCCCACCGCAACTAAATAAAAGTATTAACCCCTATCCCACCGCTCCCGGACCCCACCGCAACTAAATAAATGTATTAACCCCTAAACACTATAAACCTAACACTAACCCCCGACGATCCACTTACAGTTTTTGAAGTTCCGCTTGAAGGATCCATCCAGCCGGCAAGAAGTCTTCATCCATGCGGCCTCTTCTATCTTCATCCGGCACGGAGCGGGTCCATCCTGAAGACATCCGATGAGGAGCTCCTCTTTAATACGGTTTCCGCCGTAAACTGGATCATGAATGCAAGTGACGTCATCCAAGATGGCTTCCCTTGCATTCCTAATGGCTGAAAGGTTCCAATCAGCCAATAGGATTAGAGCCGCTAAAATCCTATTGGCTGTTCCAATCAGCCAATATGATTTGAGCAGCTCTCATCCTATTGGCTGTTCCAATCAGCTATTTAGTTTATGGCGATGTGGGGGGCTGGTGGTTTAGGGGTTATTAGGTTTAGTAAGTGGTAGTGATGTGGGAGGCCAGGGGTTTAGGGGTTAATACATTTATTTAGTTGCGGTGGGGTCCGGGAGCGGCGGAATAGGGGTTAATACTTTTATTTAGTTGCGGTGGGGTCCAGGAGCAGCGAGATAGGGGTAAACATTTTAGTATAGTGGCGGTGTTTACTGACCGGGTATAAATAAAGTTGGTAAAAAGCCGAATAGCAGCAAGATCGATGACTGTTTAGTTAACAACAGTCCGCTGCTCATCGCCCCGTACTGGGTGCACGGCTTTTTGCCGGCTTTTTTGATAAAGATGGAGATCGTATTCAGTTCCACGGCCGTGATGTTAGGCGAGGGTATTGGTGCAGTCGAATGCAAGAAAGTTGACGGCTTGATAGATAGGCCTCATTACCAGATGATACAAGCACTTTAGGCTCTCTGAGCATGTGTTGTGTATAAAATGCTGGTGCACGGTGCATACTTAAATACACTTTTGAAACAGCTATAGCTTTTTTTTTTTTAGAAGCATTTTTGCTAATTCATGTATATTACAAAAATGCTTCTATTCTAAACTGAAATGCATCAATGTGGATTTCAACGTTTGGCTGAAATGTCCCTTTAAATACTACATGTTAACATATACATGTAATAAGCCTCTTAGTTTAAAGGGATACTAAACCCATTTTTTTTTTCTTTCTTTAATGATTCAGATAGAGGGGGCGAATTATCAAGCTCCGAATTGATGCCCCTGTTTCGGCGTGAGCCTTCAGGCTCGCCGGAAACAGTAGTTATGAAGCAGCGGTCTGAAGACCGATGCTCCATAACTTGTCTGCTGCCTCTGAGGCTGCAGTCTTCAATCCGCCTGATCCTATACGATCGGTCTGATTGACACCCCCCTGCTAGCAGCTGATTGGCATCAAATCTGCAGGGGGCGGCATTGCACAAGCAGTTCACCAGAACTGCTTGTGCAATGATAAATGCCGACAGCGTATGTGTCCGCCAGACACACGATAAATCGGCCCCTTAGTCTCTCAACAAAATAGAATTAAAAACTCCTTAATACTATAATACCAGCACACATCAAACACGAATTGCACTCTGGAAGCAATTCATAGGAGAACACAGATAAAATACAAAAAAGATGTGGCGCTAGAAAGCTGTGGTATTTTGAAATCAAACAATGCTAAAAAAGAGAGTATATATATCTCTTAAAAACACTTAAATACTGCAATAAGAGTCATAAAATACAGATATATTCAATATATACACTAATATTTAATCAGACACAGTGGGATAATAAATATATATACACACAACATATAATAAAGCACACCTTATTATACTAATCAGAAAATAACAATATGTATACCACCGGTGGTTAATATGATTTACAATAAATAGTTAATTAATATGCTCTAATAAAATTAAACTAATAAATTATGTCAGATGCTAAAATACTGTGAATACAGTTAGACCCACAAAAACGATCGTATGAAATAAGCGTTCAATAAGGCAGTCTGTTGTTCAGCACTTTGTAAGGTAACAGTTAGCCGGTTTAAGGATAATTTATCCACTGAAGCAAAAATGTTTCCAAAAAGTAGTTGACAAATACCTTAGGCTACGGGACTGTGTATCCAGGGCAGACTCTCTTAGGTTCAGAGTCACGATAGGAGTATAGAGATCACCGTAATTCTTGGGTGTCCACGTCCTCCTCGTAGCTAGGGATTTCCTCCGTCGAACACTTTTGGCGTGTGACGTCGTAACCCTTGTCACATGGGTGTAATCCTCCAATCACTGAGGGAGTTTCTCCGCTTCCAAATCCAAATGCGGGAAGTTTAAAATCAGTTCACACAGAGCGCTCTGTAATGGTGATAGTTCTCCCCAAGTCAAGATCAGTGTTGCATCTACGCGTTTCAGCCGTGTGATGGCCTTTATCAAGATGTATAAACTGATCCAAGTACTGCCTTTATATAGCCTTAACCACTTCCTGTATACAATCAATTAATTTCTGATTGTTAAAGTCCAATCTTTCTTTTTAGCATCTTAAAGTCAATTTAAAAAATATATATAAATCACTTAATAAACTTAATTAAAACTTTAACTAAAAACGGAAATTCATACAATATTTAAAAAGTTATAAATATGAAAATAGAACGAAATATACAAATCCAAAATTCATAATAATTGTGATAATTATATATATTATACACTAAGTTAATAATAATAACCAAGAGCACAAATAAATCCAAAATTGCAGCAATTCAATGTATGACCTTATCATTATGAAAGGGAATCCATAACAATTATATATGCAATGAAGATGGAAATATATAAATAGAATTGCAATGTAAAATAAATATATAATATACTAAAATCCATCTATATAAAATCATAGATATATAAAATATACTAAAATATGCATTAATCTAACAGAAAGGTAAATTACTATCAGTGTCAGTGTTTTATATATTTTCTATATGCTTATTGTTAATAATAGGGCCAGGACCATTTATAATATGTGCCCAATATATTCTTAAATTAATGTGAAGACATATATTATAGAATATTGAGATCGATTATGAAAGGTCCCAAATCACTGGGATAAACAAAGCTTATTCGAATGTGACTAAAATTAACAAACTAAACTGCCTTAATGTAAAAATGGATTCAAGTCTAATTCTGCATTTAACCCCTCAGGTGTTAACGAACCAAAACTATAAATCAGTTCTGCCTCTTTATATAAAATCATTCTTTCAAAATCGCCCCCTCTACCATCTTGTTTAACCTTTTTAATGCCCCACCAGCATAGATCCTTTGGATTACTATTATGGCATTCCTTGAAATGTTTAGAGACCAAGTGGCCCTCAAAGCCATTTTTGATGTTATTCACGTGATCTCTTATTCTGTCCCTCAATTTTCTCTGGGTTTGTCCTAAATATTGTTTCCTACAAGAACACTGTAGGAGATAAATTACCCCTTTGTCGCTACATCTAATTAGGTCCCTAATAATAAAAGTGTAGTCTCTAGTGGTGGAGGTTATTTTCTTTAATTTTGAACTGTATGTACATGCTACACAACTACAGCAAGGAAAGAAACCCATTAATTTAGATCCATTTAAATCCACATCAGACCAATTATTTTTACTCCTATACATACTTGGGGCTAAATTGTTTTTTAAATTCTTTGCCTTAGTGTAAATAATTTCTGGATGAGTTTTTACGTGGTCTCCTAATATATGGTCCTTTCTTATAAGATGCCAGTGTTTGTTTAAAATACCTTTTATATGGCCATGTTGAGCGTTAAATTTAGTTATAAAGGGAATATTTAGTTTTTCTACCTGATTAGTACCTACAGAACTTTTTTCTTTACCTCTAAGGAGTTCTTCCCTGTCTTTTAACCTCACTTTTTCAATTGCTGTATTTACATTTTTTTCATCATAGCCTTTATCTAAAAATCTATCTTTTAAAATTTGTGACTGGGTTTCAAAATCTTCGGGATTATTACAGTTTTTCTTGATTCTTGTGAACTGACTGGTAGGTATATTCTCAATCCATTTAATTAAATGGCAGCTTTCCATGTGGACGTAATTATTCGCGTCCACTTTTTTAAAAAATGTTTTCTTCTGTTAAGTGTGATCAGTCCACGGGTCATCATTACTTCTGGGATATTAACTGCTCCCCTACAGGAAGTGCAAGAGGATTCACCCAGCAGAGCTGCATATAGCTCCTCCCCTCTACGTCACTCCCAGTCATTCTCTTGCACCCAGCAACTAGATAGGTCGTGTGAGAGGACTATGGTGATTATACTTAGTTTTATATCTTCAATCAAAAGTTTGTTATTTTAAAATAGCACCGGAGTGTGTTATTACCTCTCTGGCAGAGTTTGAGGAAGAATCTACCAGAGTTTTGCTATGATTTTAGCCGGAGTAGTTAAGATCATATTGCTGTTCTCGGCCATCTGAGGAGTGAGGTAAACTTCAGATCAGGGGACAGCGGGCAGATGAATCTGCATAGAGGTATGTAGCAGTTTTTATTTTCTGACAATGGAATTGATGAGAAAATCCTGCCATACCGATATAATGTCATGTATGTATACTTTACACTTCAGTATTCTGGGAGAATGGTACTTCACTAGAATTACACTGTAAGAAAGACATAAAGCTGTTTAATAACTAGAGATTATGTTTAATGTTTTTGCTGGAATGTAAAATCGTTTTCATTTGCTGAGGTACTGAGTGAATAAATGTTTGGGCACCATTTTTCCACTTGGCAGTTGCTTAAATCTGTTTTTTTCTGTCAGTTTCTGTTCTCCCTCACTGCTGTGTGTGTGGGGGAGGGGCGCTTTTACTATGCATCAAATATTTCAGTCAGCAACTCATTGTATTCCCTGCATGATCTGGTTCATCTCTACAGAGCTCAGGGGTCTTCAAAACTTATTTTGAGGGAGGTAATTTCTCTCAGCAGAGCTGTGAGAATTATAGTTTGACTGAAATAAAAACTTTTATTCTGTAATTTGTTTCCTGCTTTCAGAAATTGTTATCTTTGCTAATGGGATTAAACCTTTGCTAAAGTTGTGTTGTTTACAAGGATTGAGGCTATAACTGTTTCAATTTATTAATTTTTAACTGTCATAGATCTTCTGTGCTTCTTAAAGGCACAGTACGTTTTAATATTATTCTATTTGAATTGTATTTCCAAGTTGCAATTTTATTTGCTAGTGTGTTAAACATGTCTGATTCAGAAGATGATACCTGTGTCATTTGTTGCAATGCCAAAGTGGAGCCCAATAGAAATTTATGTACTAACTGTATTGATGCTACTTTAAATAAAAATCAATCTGTACAAATTGAACAAATTTCACCAAACAACGAGGGGAGAGTTATGCCGACTAACTCGCCTCACGTGTCAGTACCTACATCTCCCGCTCAGAGGGAGGTGCGTGATATTGTAGCGCCGAGTACAGCTGGGCGGCCATTACAAATCACATTACAGGATATGGCTACTGTTATGACTGAAGTTTTGGCTAAATTACCAGAACTAAAAGGTAAGCGTGATCACTCTGGGGTGAGAACAGAGTGCGCTGATAATATTAGGGCCATGTCAGACACTGCGTCACAGGTGGCAGAACATGAGGACGGAGAACTTCATTCTGTGGGTGACGGTTCTGATCCAAACAGACTGGATTCAGATATTTCAAATTTTAAATTTAAACTGGAAAACCTCCGTGTATTACTAGGGGAGGTGTTAGCGGCTCTGAATGATTGTAACACAGTTGCAATACCAGAGAAAATGTGTAGGTTGGATAAATATTTTGCGGTACCGACGAGTACTGAGGTTTTTCCTATACCTAAGAGACTTACTGAAATTGTTACTAAGGAGTGGGATAGACCCGGTGTGCCGTTCTCACCCCCTCCGATATTTAGAAAAATGTTTCCAATAGACGCCACCACAAGGGACTTATGGCAAACGGTCCCTAAGGTGGAGGGAGCAGTTTCTACTTTAGCTAAGCGTACCACTATCCCGGTGGAGGATAGCTGTGCTTTTTCAGATCCAATGGATAAAAAGTTAGAGGGTTACCTTAAGAAAATGTTTGTTCAACAAGGTTTTATATTGCAACCCCTTGCATGCATTGCGCCGATCACGGCTGCAGCGGCATTCTGGATTGAGTCTCTGGAAGAGAACATTGGTTCAGCTACTCTGGACGACATTACGGACAGGCTTAGAGTCCTTAAACTAGCTAATTCATTCATTTCGGAGGCCGTAGTACATCTTACTAAACTTACGGCGAAGAATTCAGGATTCGCCATTCAGGCACGCAGGGCGCTGTGGCTAAAATCCTGGTCAGCTGATGTTACTTCTAAGTCTAAATTGCTTAATATACCTTTCAAAGGGCAGACCTTATTCGGGCCCGGGTTGAAAGAGATTATCGCTGACATTACAGGAGGTAAAGGCCATGCCCTGCCTCAGGACAAAGCCAAAGCCAAGACTAGACAGTCTAGTTTTCGTTCCTTTCGTAATTTCAAAGCAGGAGCAGCATCAACTTCCTCTGCACCAAAACAGGAAGGAGCTGTTGCTCGCTACAGACAAGGCTGGAAACCTAACCAGTCCTGGAACAAGGGCAAGCAGACTAGGAAACCTGCTGCTGCCCCCAAAACAGCATGAATTGAGGGCCCCCGATCCGGGATCGGATCTAGTGGGGGGCAGACTTTCTCTCTTCGCCCAGGCTTGGGCAAGAGATGTTCAGGATCCCTGGGCGCTAGAGATAATATCTCAGGGATACCTTCTGGACTTCAAATACTCTCCTCCAAGAGAGAGATTTCATCTGTCAAGATTGTCAACAATCCAGACAAAGAAAGAGGCTTTTCTACGCTGCGTACAAGAGCTCTTGTTAATGGGAGTAATCCATCCAGTTCCACGATCGGAACAGGGACAGGGGTTTTACTCAAATCTGTTTGTGGTTCCCAAAAAAGAGGGAACTTTCAGACCAATCCTGGACTTAAAGATCCTAAACAAATTCCTAAGAGTTCCATCGTTCAAGATGGAGACTATTCGGACAATTTTACCTATGATCCAAGAGGGTCAGTACATGACCACTGTAGATTTAAAAGATGCTTACCTGCACATACCGATTCACAAAGATCATTACCGGTACCTAAGGTTTGCCTTCCTAGACAGGCATTACCAGTTTGTGGCTCTTCCATTCGGATTGGCTACAGCGCCAAGAATCTTCACAAAGGTTCTGGGTGCTCTTCTGGCGGTACTAAGACCGCGGGGAATCTCGGTAGCTCCATACCTAGACGACATTCTGATACAAGCTTCAAGCTTTCAAACTGCCAAATCTCATACAGAGTTAGTGCTGGCATTTCTAAGGTCACATGGATGGAAGGTGAACGAAAAGAAAAGTTCACTCGTTCCACTCACAAGAGTTCCCTTCCTGGGGACTCTTATAGATTCTGTAGAAATGAAGATTTACCTGACAGAGGACAGGCTATCAAGACTTCAAAGTGCTTGCCGCACTCTTCATTCCATTCAACACCCGTCAGTGGCTCAATGTATGGAGGTAATCGGCTTAATGGTAGCGGCAATGGACATGGTACCCTTTGCACGCTTACACCTCAGACCACTGCAACTGTGCATGCTAGGTCAGTGGAATGGGGATTACTCAGACTTATCCCCTTCTCTGAATCTGGATCAAGAGACCAGAAATTCTCTTCTATGGTGGCTTTCTCGGCCACACCTGTCCAGGGGGATTCCATTCAGCAGACCAGACTGGACAATTGTAACAACAGACGCCAGCCTTCTAGGTTGGGGTGCCGTCTGGAATTCCCTGAAGGCTCAGGGACTATGGAGTCAGGAGGAGAGTCTCCTGCCAATAAACATTCTGGAATTGAGAGCAGTTCTCAATGCCCTCCTGGCTTGGCCCCAGTTGACAACTCGGGGGTTCATCAGGTTTCAGTCGGACAACATCACGACTGTAGCTTACATCAACCATCAGGGAGGGACAAGAAGCTCCCTAGCTATGATGGAAGTATCAAAGATAATTCGCTGGGCAGAGTCTCACTCTTGCCACCTGTCAGCAATCCACATCCCGGGAGTGGAGAACTGGGAGGCGGATTTCTTAAGTCGTCAGACTTTTCATCCGGGGGAGTGGGAACTTCATCCGGAGGTCTTTGCCCAAATACTTCGACGTTGGGGCAAACCAGAGATAGATCTCATGGCGTCTCGACAGAACGCCAAGCTTCCTCGTTACGGGTCCAGATCCAGGGATCCAGGAGCAGTCCTGATAGATGCTCTGACAGCACCTTGGGACTTCAGGATGGCTTACGTGTTTCCACCCTTCCCGTTGCTTCCTCGATTGATAGCCAGAATCAAACAAGAGAGAGCATCAGTGATTCTAATAGCACCTGCGTGGCCACGCAGGACTTGGTATGCAGACCTGGTGGACATGTCATCCTGTCCGCCTTGGTCTCTACCTCTGAAACAGGACCTTCTGATACAGGGTCCCTTCAAACATCAAAATCTAACTTCTCTGAAGCTGACTGCTTGGAAATTGAACGCTTAATTTTATCAAGACGTGGGTTTTCTGAGTCAGTTATTAGTACCTTAATACAGACTAGGAAACCTGTTACCAGAAAGATTTACCATAAGATATGGCGTAAATACCTACATTGGTGTGAATCCAAAGGTTACTCTTGGAGTAAGGTTAGGATTCCTAGGATATTGTCTTTTCTACAAGAAGGTTTAGAAAAGGGTTTTTCTGCTAGTTCATTAAAGGGACAGATCTCAGCTCTGTCCATTCTGTTACACAAACGTCTGTCAGAAGTTCCTGACGTCCAGGCTTTTTGTCAGGCTTTGGCCAGGATTAAGCCTGTGTTTAAAACTGTTGCTCCACCATGGAGTTTAAACCTTGTTCTTAATGTTTTACAGGGCGTTCCGTTTGAACCCCTTCATTCCATTGATATAAAGTTGTTATCTTGGAAAGTTCTATTTTTAATGGCTATTTCCTCGGCTCAAAGAGTCTCTGAATTATCAGCCTTACATTGTGATTCTCCTTATTTGATTTTTCATTCGGATAAGGTAGTCCTGCGTACTAAACCTGGGTTCTTACCTAAGGTAGTTACTAACAGGAATATCAATCAAGAGATTGTTGTTCCTTCTTTATGCCCAAATCCTTCTTCAAAGAAGGAACGTCTACTGCACAACCTGGATGTAGTCCGGGCTCTAAAATTTTACTTGCAGGCAACTAAGGAATTCCGACAAACGTCTTCTCTGTTTGTCATTTACTCTGGGCAGAGGAGAGGTCAAAAAGCTTCCGCTACCTCTCTTTCTTTTTGGCTTCGTAGCATAATTCGTTTAGCTTATGAGACTGCTGGACAGCAGCCTCCTGAAAGAATTACAGCTCATTCTACTAGAGCTGTGGCTTCCACTTGGGCCTTCAAGAATGAGGCCTCTGTTGAACAGATTTGCAAGGCTGCAACTTGGTCTTCGCTTCATACTTTTTCCAAATTTTACAAATTTGACACCTTTGCTTCATCGGAGGCTATTTTTGGGAGAAAGGTTCTTCAGGCAGTGGTTCCTTCTGTATAAAGAGTCTGCCTATCCCTCCCGTCATCCGTGTACTTTTGCTTTGGTATTGATATCCCAGAAGTAATGATGACCCGTGGACTGATCACACTTAACAGAAGAAAACATAATTTATGCTTACCTGATAAATTCCTTTCTTCTGTAGTGTGATCAGTCCACGGCCCGCCCTGTTTTTAAGGCAGGTAAATATTTTTTAATTTATACTCCAGTCACCACTTCACCCTTGGCTTTTCCTTTCTCGTTGGTCCTTGGTCGAATGACTGGGAGTGACGTAGAGGGGAGGAGCTATATGCAGCTCTGCTGGGTGAATCCTCTTGCACTTCCTGTAGGGGAGCAGTTAATATCCCAGAAGTAATGATGACCCGTGGACTGATCACACTACAGAAGAAAGGAATTTATCAGGTAAGCATAAATTATGTTTTTGTGTGGATTTTACTGTCAATGATACTTATTTCTAGATCCAAAAAATGCAAGCTTTTACTACTAATCTCACTTGTGAATTTTAGGCCGAGATTATTTTGATTTAGATCTTCCAAGAATAAACTAAGGAGTTCATAATCTCCATTCCAAATTATAAAGATATCATCTATAAACCTTTTATAAGATACCAAGTTCGCACCCCATGCTCCATTAAAGATAAAAAATTCTTCTAAATATCCCATAAAGACATTAGCATAACTGGGTGCGAACTTGGTACCCATCGCCGTTCCTTTTTGATGCAAATAATATTTCCCATCAAATATAAAATAATTATTATTTAAAATAAATTCAATACATTCCAGGATAAATTGACATTGATCCATCATTAAATTCTCATCTTTCTCTAGAAAGTGTTTAACCGCCTTCAGCCCTAGTTTATGATCGATGTTTGTGTATAGGCTAGTCACATCACAAGAAACCATTAAATATTTTTCATTCCAACTCATTTGGTTTAATAAATTTAACAATTGTGTTGAATCTTTAAGGTAGGCTGGTAACTTCACAACATATTTTTGAAGGAATTGGTCAATATATTGTGATAAGTTAGAAGTCAATGAATTTATTCCCGAAATGATCGGGCGCCCTGGTGGATTTATGAGGGACTTGTGGATTTTAGGCAAGAAGTAAAAGGTTGGGGTTCTAGGGAATTTTATTGTCAGAAAGTTAAATTCATTAAAATTGAGTAGTCCTTTAGAATGTGCGTCACTCAATAATTTATCTAAATTCTGTTTTTGTTTGATTATTGGGTCACTTAAAAGTTTTTTATATGTATCTTTATCACCTAAGATTCTTGCGGCTTCTTTAAGATAATCAATGGTATTCATTAAAACTACCCCCCCCCCACCTTTATCCGCTTGTTTAATAACGATTTCCTTATTATTTCTTAGATCTTGGAGTATTTTATATTCTTCCTTATAGAGATTAAAATTTAAATATTTACTCTTCCCATCCCACTTCTCAAGATCTTTTTTACCTTCTGTTCAAATAGGGTAAGGTTATCCCCTTTTTCTTTAGTCGGATAGAAGTTTGATTTATTTTTCAAATTTGTATGTTGATAATGTGATTTAACATCATTTCTTATATTGTTTTGTGGCTGATTTTCCAAGGGGTTTTTCAAAAAATACCTTTTAAGTGTTAGCTTTCTGATATATTGATTAATATTAATCAATGT
This sequence comes from Bombina bombina, assembly GCF_027579735.1. Taxonomy (NCBI): domain Eukaryota; kingdom Metazoa; phylum Chordata; class Amphibia; order Anura; family Bombinatoridae; genus Bombina; species Bombina bombina. The sequence goes on from NC_069510.1 coordinate 67,849,765, forward strand.
TTCAAACTTATTTAATTTCGCAGTCGGTGCGAAAGACAAACCTCTACTCAATACTTTTTCTTGTATGGTGTTTAATTTAATACTGCTTAAATTAAAAATCCCTTCAGTATTTATCTTAACCTCATTTGTTTCTCCCTGTCGTCTAGGACCTCCTCCTCTTCTTCCTCTCTGTCCCTTTTTTCCCTTCTGAATTTTGTGTTTGTTTTTTGTTCCACTTCTAAAAAATCCCTAGAAGTCCCTGGTTTATTTATCAATTCCTTATTTCTATATTCAATCTCTGAGTCCAGTCTACCTCTTAAAGGACTGAATCTATTGGATGTGTGTATTCTCCAATTATTATGTTGATAATTTCTTCTATGATTAGTTTGGTTTTCATTTCTCTGGGGATAATAATTATCTGAAGAGGTATAATAATTTCTATTCCCTCTTTGTTCTCTATCTCTGTTGTAATAATGCCCTCTATTGTATTGGTATTCGTTTCTAACCTGATTATAAGAATTCATACCTACTCTTCTATTATCATAGTGAGATTGGTGGTTTTGTCCATAGTACCTATTTTGATTGTAATTTCTTATTTATCTCGGATTCCCTTCATTATAGCTCTCTTTTTGTTTTTTCTGAAAGACTTTAAGATGATTTTTACTTTTATTAGTGTTTGGGCTTTGTCTCTAGCTACCTCAGGGTTACTCATTTCTAGTGTCTCTTTTTCATTTATATCATCATTAAGCACTGTTTCTCTATTAGTTTGTGAGTAATCTTGTTCATCTCTGTTCTTTTTTCTCAATTTTCTCTCTAGAATATCTCTATTTAGTTTTTGTAAATTTTGTATAATATCTCTCTGTTTTTCTTCATATAGTTTAGATTTTTTGGAGGGGTCTAAACGCTTTTTAAATTCTTCTACTTTTAGTTTACTTTCTTCTAAGGTTATATTTCTTGATTTTATAATGATATTCATTAGATTGATAGATGCATTTTCTAATGTTTCATACCATTCTACTAATAAAAAATCCTGCAGCTCAAAATTGCATTCTTTTTTCAAACGTAAACCTTGTGGTACAATTTTTGATTCAACATATTTTTTCATAAAGGTTAGTTCAATCTTATGTTTTAATTCTTTAGTTAGTATTTTTTCAAAATCATTCAGGATTGATTCCAAATCCTCTTCTATATAACTATTATTAGTCACATTTGCCCCTTCAATTCCAGAGAGTAGGGAATCTCTCAAACTAAATATATCCATTCTATGGGTGAAACACTAATAGGTCAACAAATAAATAGAGTATCAAAGGAGTTAAAAATCAGAGTAAAACACAATCAACAAAATAGAATTAAAAACTCCTTAATACTATAATACCAGCACACATCAAACACGAATTGCACTCTGGAAGCAATTCATAGGAGAACACAGATAAAATACAAAAAAGATGTGCCCCTTCGTCTCTGCTGTCTGGAGAATTCGCAGTCTTGAAGCTAAACATAACACTGCAAAATTAGAAAATGAGCATATTTTACAAATAAATGTATTTGTATCCCCGTCTGCAGATAAAGGACCAGGGACATGAAACCCAATTTTGTTTGTGATTCAGACAGAGCATATCATTTTTTTAAAAAGTTTCCAATTTAATTCTATTATCAAATTTGCTTTATTCCCATGAAATTCTTTGTTGAAGAGATACCTAGGTAGAGCATCTTGAGCACTATATGGCAGGAAATAGCGCTGCCCTCTAGTGCTCTTGCAAATGCATAAAACTGCTGCCATATAGTGCTCCAAAAATGGGCCGGCTCCTAAGCTTACATTCCTGCTTTTGAACAAAAGATACCAAGAGAACAAAGACAATTGATAATATAATGAAATTACAAAGTTGTTTTATAATTGCATGCTCTATATGAATTGTGAAAGAAAATATGTGGGTTTCGTATACATTTAAATACAGTAGAATTGCATAAACAAGTGTATAATAAAACAGCAATTTGTTTTTCTGACAAATTTGAATAGTTACTTTAATTTGCCATGTGACAGCCATCAGCCAATCACAGACTCATATATGTATACACTGTGAACTTTTGCACGTGCTCAGTAGGGGCTGGTGCCTCAGAAAGTGTGCATATAAAAAGAGTGTGTACAATTTGATGATAGAAGTACATTTCTTAAAACTGCATGCTCTATCTGAATCATGAACATCAGTGCTCCTTTTAACCCCTTAACGACCACGATATACCCTGTACATCGCTGGTCGTTATGTACCCTGTACATCACTGGTCGTTAAGGGATTGTTTAGTGATAATAATAGCGTGGGTCTTGCGCGAGACAGCGCTATTCAAAAAGTAACCCCCATAGAAAGACCAGCTTTGTACCCTGCTAAAGGGTTAAAGAGTGCTAAGCAATCACCTTTATTGTTCTTTATGCAACCTTATAAACCACCTGCATCTCAACTCTAAATAAAATCTAATTGTAGAAATGATTTTGCTTTGTTTTTTTTATAACTTTGTTTTTCAAGGTCCACATAGATAGATTAAAAACACCATATGGGAGCCAGTGTACTGATGGAGAAAATATTAAGAATTTTTACAAGGATAACTATGGGTCTGGGTATACAAGAGAGGTAAGTGTATGTGTTTAGCATAGAATTTGTGAAGAGTTAATAAACTGACACATTTTGTATTTATGTACTTCTAAATAAAAAAAACTGTAAGGGACCACAAGACTATGGGCCCTATTTAAGAAAGTCTGGCGGACCTGATCCGACAGTGCGGATCAAGTCCGCCAGACCTCGCTGAATATGGAGAGAAATACGCTCGCCGTATTCAGCATTGCACCAGCAGCAACGCCACCCCCTGCAGACTCGCGGCCAGTGGGCCGCCAGCAGGGGGGTGTCAATCAACCCGATCGTACTAGATCGGGTTGATTTCCGGCGATGTCTGTCCGCCTGCCCAGAGCAGGCGGACAGGTTATGGAGCAGCAGTCTTTGTGACCGCTGCTTCATAACTGCTGTTTCTGGTGAGTCTGCAGGCTCGCCAGAAACACGGGGCATCAAGCTCACTACGGAGCTTGATAGATATGCCCCTATGGGTACTATAGGGTCAAACGGGGACAATCTATGTGTCAAAAATAAGAACATTAAAACCGTGTCCTTAAAAGTTCATAAAAAGCCTGAAACTGAATCATTTGACTCTAACCTAACTTAAAGGACACTGGTCAAAATGGAAATGCACATAGATGAATTCCATCTTTGAATAGAAACATATTTGTAATATAAACGTATTGGCTTAAATGCTTCTAGTAAAAGTTATCACTGTTTTAGTGTTAACATTTTTCTCTGCACGTGCATGTGAAGCATAGCTAGATATTCTCAGTGCACCAGCATTTTAAATACTGCAGCTGCTCAGAGCACCAGTGGCGCTTGTGTCATGTCAGCAATTAACAAATTGAGTCATTACCAGATGGTACAAGCACCGTAGTCTCTTAGAGCAAGTGCTGTGTTTAAAATGCTGGTGCACGTGCATACTTAAATATACTTTTGTAACAGCTATAGCTTTTACTAGCAGCATTTTTGCTAATACATATATATCATAAAAATGCTTCTATTCAAAACTGAAATGTATCCATGTAGATTCTAATTTTGGCTGCAATGTCCCTTTAACTGGAAACACTTCTCTACATTGATTGGATCACTTAGTACATTTTTTTTTTTTAAATTAGAGAGAAGAAAGAATTAAAAAAGAGAAAACAGGGAGAGGTGTATTAACACTATAAAAGGATATGATACACTACTCCTATAGTAAAAACAAACATGTTAAATAAAAGTAAACATAAAAAGAAACAGATTGTGTAAAAAAAAAAAACAGCAAATAACTTACTTGCTTTATTGCGAAATGAGCACTTATAAATTAGTATAGCCCCTGCCTACAGCTAAATAAAGGAGCAGACAGACTGAGCATGGGCAGAAGCTGACTTCCTATCTCTCTAGCGTTCAAAGAATAGTAAGCCAGCTGATATTACTCTAGAATATTTGACATTAAGCTAAATATGCTTTCCTGTAGAGACCATACCCCCCTTGTAGGGCTGTGGCAGGAGAAGTAATGGACACTGCAAAAAATAAGTTAAGAAAATAAATAAAAGGTAAAATCCATTTAAAATTATGAATATTATACATTGCAATTACTTCTATTAAGTATAACCCACTGCTTAGTGTTTTTAATACAACAATGAAACAGACTGTTTATATCCCTTTAATTAACCCTCGATATGAAGAGGGTAAATAAATCCCAAATTATTTTATAAAAAAGTTGATTTTCACACTATTACCCTTAATATTTCTTATTATTGTGCTGTTTGACACAAACCTTTAAATATGCCTTTGAGTCGTGGGCTCATCTAAAGCGATTCAGTTGATAGCATATCCAAGCCAATGGATGTGTTTAGATTATAGTCATTTTATCAAAGTTTTAAATATAGATATCAAAATGAATGGGAATTTTTTCAGTAAGAGAATTTGACAATGTTTGTTTGCACAATTTTTAAATCTAGAAAATAAGCTTTAGCACATCAGAATATTAGTTTCATAGGCATTTATCGATCTTTAGTAAATACTGGTCCTTGCCATGTCTGAGTTTCCATATCACATTATTTTTCTAGGCATGTAAAAGGACTTGTGCCCAGCAGAACATTATGGAAAACTGTGGCTGCAGCCACTGGGAATTCGCTTATCCCAAGGATGTAGGATTCCCGAAGTGTAATCTCAGCAACATTGTTGTCCGTAAGTAAACTAGATACTGAAACTTTGCATGTCTTACATTGCTGTCTTTTGCCTGTATTTTATTACCGATGTTATACCTAAGATATAATAACTTCCTGGGTTTTGGTCAAGATTGTGTGAAGTTGTGAGTTCAAGTAAGATTTACTAAATACAATCTCACCATCAAGGCAGAATTTACAGCCTAGGTAGATGTAGGCACCAAAATCTGAAGTGTCCCAGTGCTCCTCACTCACTGTTCACAGCTGTGCCGGTGACCTTAACTAAGAAGTGAAATATCAGCACTGTGCATGTGTTGCCACCGCATGCATTGCACATGCACGGGGGAAGCCGGATGCCGTGCATGCATAATACTTGTGGCGAACTTAAAGGGACATGCAGTTTTAAACAATTTTCCAATTTACTTCTTTTATCTAATTTGCTTTGTTATCTTGGTATCCTTTGTTGAAAGGCATACATAGGTAGGCTCAGGAGCTAGGTACTAGCTGATTGGGTGCTGCACAAATATGGCTTTTGTGATTGGCCTACCAATGTGTTCAGCTAGCTTCCAGTAGTGCATTGCTGTTTCTTCAAGAAAGGATATCACGACAATGAAGCAAAATTTATAACAGGAGTAAATTGTTAAGTTTTTTACAAATGCATGCTGTCTCTGAATCATCTTAGTTAAGGTCACCAGCTGACCTGTATTTATAATAAGCAGAGACAGGCGTCCCTCTATGGAGGGCACCTGTAGTCACATGCTTACTCTGCCTTATTATAAATCCGGCCCTGCTCACCATGGTTTTACTTTGTTGTAACATCATATGCCACTTTCTAGATATTAATTTTTTGTTAACAAAATATCTCTGATTATCAGCATTCTAAGGTTAAAATCTAACTAAACAAAATATTAACATATATTAGTTACACAAGCTTACATGCCTCTTTCTGATATACTCACATGCAGAATAACAACAAACCTACTCTCCACCAACCAAATTCCATAAAAGCATACAATTATTAGCTCGGCAACCGTCTAAAATTCTTTCAAACCCATGCTCTCCTCTATCTCCTCTCTTTCCTGTCCAAACCAATCAGTCTGTCACTAAAACTCCACATATACATTGTCCTTGACAATTTGGCTGCACCTATTACAGCTTACAAATCACACATTCATCCTCAACCCTGGCATACTTCTCTGATGAGATAATTGTACATATGTTCCTACACTACTGAGCGTCGCATTCGAAAGTCTTGCTGTTCAGCTGACTATTTTCACTATGCGTTCATCTTGCACTACTCTGCTCTTTCCTTTAAACCAAAACATCTGTTCTTCACTTCAAGTTCAATTCACATCTCAGCCTACTCTTACCTCCTATTACCACTTCTTTCAGTTTAAGATTTTACTAACCACCAACAACAAAATAGACTTAATCAGAAATTAAATAATCACCACATTAGCATTCACTACCCCTCTCAACCATTTATAAACATCCAAAACTCATATATCCTTAAATACTCAGTTTATTTGCCCCTGTTAGAGAAGATGAAATATCTGCCCTTATATTGTCCTTCCCACCCTCTAACTGTTCCCTTCGATTCCATCCCCTCACAACTAATGACCTTCCTCTCATCTGCTCTTACTCCTGTCTTCATACATATATTCAGTCTCTCCCTTAACACTGCTATATGTCCCTCACCCATTACACATGCACTAGTCGACTCGCACCTATCCTCAAAAAAATCTCTTGATCCAGCCTTCCCTTCCAACTGGAAAGGCTAGTATATACACGTCTATCATATTTCCTCACATGACTCCTTTATCCTTTGCAATCTGGATTTTGACCCTAACACTCAAAAGAGACAGCAATCAATAAAGGGACACTGAACCTATTTTTTTTCTTTTGTGATTCAGATAGAGCATGCATTTTTAAGCAACTTTCTAATTTACTCCTATTATTAATTTTTCTTTGTTCTCTTGGCATCTTTGTTTGAAAAAGCAGGAATGTAAGCTTAAGAGAGGGTCCATCTTTGGTTCAGCCCCTGGGTAGAGCTTGCTGATTTGTGGCTAAATGCAGCTACCAATCAGCAAGTGCTATTCAGGGTACTGAACTAAAAATGGGCCGTCTCGTAAGCATACATTCCTGCTTTTTCAAATAAAGATACTAAAGAAAATAGGAGTAAATTATAAAGTTTCTTAAAATTGCATTCACTATCTTAATCATGAAAGAAAAAAATGTAGGTTCAGTGTCCCTTTAAGGACACTAATGACCTACTTACCACACAATCAGACAATTTCTCTCTGTTAATCCTTCTTGATCTAACAGAAGCCTTTGAAACTGTTGACCACACTCTCTTGTTGCAAACCCTCCAATCCTTTGGCTTTTGTGGAACAGCCCTCTTGTGGTTCTCCTCCTATCTCTCTAATTATATATTTAGTAGCATATCCTCTGCCCCTTTACCACTTACTGTTGGGATGCCACAAGACTTTGTCCTGGGTCCTCTTCTCTTTTCAATCTACACATCCTTAGGTTCCTTAATTAACATCCCATGGGTTGGGTTTCAGTATCATTTGTATACTGATGACACCTAAATCTATCTCTTTGCACCAGACTACCCCCCCCCCCCTCCTTGCTAACTCACACCACTAAGGGCTAGATTTATTAAGCCCCTACGGCAGCAAGATCTCTCAAGAACTTGCTCGCCTGGATTTATCAAGCAGCGGTCACCAGAACGCTGCTTCCCTAACATCTACGCCACCTCTATTGTGGTGAAATTCAATCTCCTCGGTCGAGTCCGACCGAGGAGATTGACAGCTCCTGCCCGCGCGTGATTGGCTGTGCGCGGGCAGAGGGCGGGATTGCACGCGAGCGCAAAATTGCGCTCGTGTGCAATGTTAATTACCTGCGGGTAATTTCGCCCCACCATAGGCGAGCTGAGGCATACAGGGGCGCGTATAGGCGCCCTGTACGCCTCAGCGTTGATAAATCTAGCCCTAATTGTCTTTCAAATAGTACATCCATGTACTTTCACTACATCAAGCTAAGTCTCTCTAAAATGGATCTCCTTATTTCCCCCTTGTTCCAAGATCCCTACCCCCCCTAGCTCTCTATAGCTTCAGCAGGTAAAATGGATATTTGGGAACCAATTATAGGAGAGAAAATATTCCAGTACACTGTCCCTTTAAATGATATACTTATCTTCCTGTAAAGAATTATTTTTGTCTGATGCCACCCTCTGTTCTGCTTACAGGAGACTGTGTGAAGCTGTACGAATTTAAGTTTGCACACGATGATTTGATCTGTCACTGCCCCCTCCAGTGCAAGTAAGTGTTCTGGATTCGATTTATTTCTTTCTTATTTACTTTACTGTCCCTTTAAGTGCTTGACCGTCTGTCCCTAACATCAGTCATTATAATAGGGATGAATATAACACACACTAACCTTTTTTCTTACCTCAGTTCCTCTCCTCCCTTTGTCATCCCCATGAACCCCCTTAGCACGTAAGTCTACAAGACCCGCTGTTTTGTAGATCACGTTCATGACAGCGGATTTACAGCAGCACAACTCTTGGCAGATCCCTCTACCCCTTAGCCCCCTATAAATGCTACCTTGTATAGTAAACCAATGTTTATAGCGATGCACAATCTGTTGGCGCTCCACAAATGACTGATAATAATAATAATAATAATAATACTATGGCAGGATTGGACAGGGGACAATGGAAAAATTAATGGTAAGACCCCCTGTACATCATTACAAACAAAGAAGCTTATTAACCAAACAATATAACTCCTTCCTCCTGCCATATAGGGCTCAATTTATTAAAGCCCTACGGCTGCAAGTTCTCACAAGAACTTGCTCGCCGTAATTTAACAAGCAGTGGTCACCAGACCGCCGCTTCCCTAACCTCTTCGCCACCTCTAAGGTGGCGAAATTCAATCTCCGCGGTCGAGGAGATTGACAGCTCCTGCCCGCGTGTGATTGGCTGTGTGCGGGAAGCGGGCGGGATTGCACGCAAGCGCAAAATTGCGCTCGTGTGCAATGGTGATTACCTGTGGGTAATTTCTCCCCACCACAGGCGAGCTGAGGCGTACAGGGGCACGTATACGCGCCCCTGTCCAACTCAGCTTTGATAAATCTAGCCCATAGTGCCGCAGACAAATGCATACTCCTAAACTTACCTTCCTGCTTTTCAACCCTAAGGCGGTGTACCTTGTATTAAGCCTCTTCAGACTGCCCCCTTATCTCAGTGCTTTTTACAAACTTGCATTTTAGCCAATTAGTGCTGACTCATAAATAACCCCCGCAAAAGTGAGCACTATGTTATCTATATGGCACACATGATTAGCTGTGAAAAGCTAATAAAATGCACTGAGATAAGAGGCGGCCTGTAGGGGCTTAGAAATAGGCAGATATTTAGAAGTTTAGAGGTTATACAATATTAATATAACAATGTTAGTTGTGCAAAGCTAGAGAATGGGTAGTAAAGGCTTTACTTTAAGGACAGTCCTGAATTTGGTCAGTCTGTCTGTCTCACATATTTTAAAGGGCTAAGCTAAAGTTTCCTGGATTGTCCCGACTTTGCCTAAATGGGATTCCTGTTTCTTGTCCATGTATGACAAGAATCTACTTCACTTTACACAAAATCAGCTGCAGTTACTTCTCTAATCCAGCAGGGGTCGCTGTTGTGTATAAATGTAACTGTAACAATGTAAAACAGCACTTGTATTGTAAAAACACAGGAGCCTATAACCAAATCATAAAAATGCAAATTCTGCAGCAGTTAAAAAAGACCTTTATTGTTCAAAACATTGGGTCCAAAAAACACTGAGTTGCTGTAGGATTTATACAGTAAGGATCACAACGGTTTTGTCTTATCAATAGTTTTTACTATTGGCTTCCATTGAAGGTAACCTATTTTAACGTGCCTGTATAAATTAAAAATCATACTAAGAGATTTTTTTTGGGAAGATTATCGCCACAGTGTGCACGCTAAACATGCGCAGGAGCGAAAACTTAATTTCAGACTAATCTTTAGGAATAAATATTCGGAAAAAATAAGTTTTCCGAAAATTTGCTGTACTATTCAGTATTCATTTTGTTTAATTTAAAACAGAACGAATACTGAATATTTGAGGGGCATTTACATTCCTATCAGCGTGGCCTGGGGGGCTCTGTAAAGAAGGGTCGGGATGAGCACAGCTTCCCAGTAAGCTAGAAGTATTTAACCCTTTAAAGCTAATTTAAAGGAAACAAATGAATACTGACAAATGTCATCAGTATTTGTTAGTTTTCTTTAAATTAGTGCATTCGTTTGGATATTGGTTTCGTGAAAACGAAACACATATCAGTGTTTTCATCATGAATTCACATTTGTAACCAAACTAAAGCTTAATGCAAAGATTAGTCACCAAAAAGTTCACACCGGTCTGAGTTTATGCATATCATATTGCCTGGCTTTGGTCATACTTGAACATATGATTTATTTTTCGTTATTTATTATCTCTGGTGGATTATGGCCCCCTCCATTAACAAACTGACTGGAGCGTGATGTCTCTGCAGGGGATTACACAGAATTATAGTTAACTATGTGGGTGATTTTATTGACTTCCATCATCCAACTGAGGATTTTCCCAGGCAGCACATTCCTGGCAAAAGGGGCTTATGGGAAGCCATGTGACAACCTGTAAGGTAGGGGAGGTGTCTGTTATTTTGATAACATTTTGTCTCCCAGCAACTCACATTTATCATTACTTATTATATAAGCGACATCAGTATTACAATATACTTTTCTCTTGTTAAGTGTATCCAGTCCACGGATCATCCATTACTTATGGGATATTAACTCCTCCCCAACAGGAAGTGCAAGAGGATTCACCCAGCAGAGCTGCTATATAGCTCCTCCCCTAACTGCCATTACCAGTCATTCTCTTGCACCCAACGACTAGATAGGATGTGTGAGAGGACTATGGTGATTATATTTAGTTTTATACCTTCAATCAAAAGTTTGTTATTTTATAATAGCACCGGAGTGTGTTATTCCTTCTCTGGTAGAATTTGAAGAAGAATCTACCTGAGTTTTTACTATGATTTTAGCCGGCGTAGTTAAGATCATATTGCTGTTTCTCGGCCATCTGAGGAGAGGTAAACTTCAGATCAGGGGACAGCGGGCAGATTAATCTGCAAAGAGGTATGTAGCAGCTTATTATTTTCTGACAATGGAATTGATGAGAAAATTCTGCCATACCGATATAATGTAAACTCAGCCTTAAATGCAGTAGCAGCATCTGGTATCAGGCTGTCATGTATGTATATTTTACACTTCAGTATTCTGGGGAATGGCACTTCACTGGAATTATACTGTGTGCATAAGACTTTAGCCTAATTTGCAGGGACTGGCAACAGGCTCTTTAATAACACTTAATTTATGTTAAACGTTTTTTGCTGGCATGTAAAATCGTTTCATTTTCTGAGGTACTGGGTGAATAAAATGTTTTGGGCATTATTTTTTCCACTTGGCAGTTGTTTTATTTAATTTATGACAGTTTACTGATCTCTCTCACTGTTGTGTGTGAGGGGGAGGTAAAAAAATTCAGTCAGAAGCTCATTGTATTTCCTGCATGATCCGGTTCATCTCTACAGAACTCAGGGGTCTTCAAAACTTGTTTTGAGGGAGGTAATCATTCACAGCAGAGCTGTGAGATTGTAGTTGACTGTGATAAAAAACGTTTATTTCTGTAACTTTTTTTTTTTTTTTTTTTTTTTTTTTTTTCTGCTATCAGGGTTAGTTATCCTTCGCTAATGGGAACAAGCCTTTGCTAAAATTGTGTTTTTTACAAAGATTTGATGCTATAACCTTTCAGTTTATTAACTTTCAACTGTCATAACTCTTTCTGTGCTTCTTATAGGCACAGTACGTTTTCATATTATAGTAAATTACTTGAAAAGTATTTCCAAGTTGCTAGTTTATTTGCTAGTGTGTTAAACATGTCTGATTCAGAGGAAGACATCTGTGCTATATGTGCTAATGCCAAAGTGGAGCCCAATAGAAATTTATGTACTAACTGTATTGATGCTACTTTAAATAAAAGTAAATCTGTACAAATTGAACACATTTCACCAAACAACGAGGGGAGAGTTATGCCGACTAACTCGCCTCACGTGTCAGTACCTGCATCTCCCGCTCGGGGGGTGCGTGATATTGTGGCGCCGAGTACATCTGGGCGGCCATTACAAATCACATTACAGGATATGGCTACTGTTATGTCTGAAGTTTTGGCTAAATTACCAGAACTAAGAGGTAAGCGTGATCACTCTGGGGTGAGAACAGAGTGCGCTGATAATGTTAGGGCCATGTCAGATACTGCGTCACAACTTGCAGAACATGAGGACGGAGAGCTTCATTCTGCGGCTGACGGTTCTGATCCAAACAGATTGGATTCAGATATTTCAAATTTTAAATTTAAGCTGGAAAACCTCCGTGTATTACTAGGGGAGGTGTTAGCGGCTCTGAATGATTGTAACACAGTTGCAATACCAGAAAAAATGTGTAGGTTGGATAAATATTTTGCGGTACCGTCGAGTACTGACGTTTTTCCTATACCTAAGAGACTTACTGAAATTGTTACTAAGGAGTGGGATAGACCCGGTGTGCCGTTCTCACCCCCTCCGATATTTAGAAAGATGTTTCCAATAGACACCACCACACGGGACTTATGGCAAACGATCCCTAAGGTGGAGGGAGCAGTTTCTACTTTAGCTAAGCGTACCACTATCCCGGTGGAGGATAGCTGTGCCTTTTCAGATCCAATGGATAAAAAGTTAGAGGGTTACCTTAAGAAAATGTTTGTTCAACAAGGTTTTATATTGCAACCCCTTGCATGCATTGCGCCTGTCACGGCTGCAGCAGCATTTTGGTTTGAGTCTCTGGAAGGGACACTTGAATCAGCTCCATTAGATGAGATTACACACAGGCTTAAAGCTCTTAAGTTAGCTAACTCATTTATTTCAGATGCCGTAGTACATTTAACTAAGCTTACGGCTAAGAATTCCGGATTCGCCATTCAGGCGCGCAGAGCACTGTGGCTAAAATCCTGGTCAGCTGACGTTACTTCTAAGTCTAAATTACTTAATATACCTTTCAAAGGGCAGACCTTATTCGGGCCCGGATTGAAAGAAATTATCGCTGACATTACAGGAGGTAAAGGCCATGCCCTGCCTCAAGACAGAGCCAAACCTAAGGCTAGACAATCTAATTTTCGTTCCTTTCGGAATTTCAATGCAGGAGCAGCATCAACTTCCTCTGCTCCAAAACAAGAAGGATCTGTTGCTTGCTACAGACAAGGCTGGAGACCTAACCAGTCCTGGAACAAGGGCAAGCAGGCCAGGAAACCTGCTGGTGCCCCTAAAACAGCATGAATTGAGGGCCCCCAATCCGGGAACAGATCTAGTGGGGGGCAGACTTTCTCTCTTCGCCCAGGCGTGGGCAAGAGATGTCCAGGATCCCTGGGCGCTAGAGATAATATCTCAGGGATACCTTCTGGACTTCAAATACTCTCCCCCAAGAGAGAGATTTCATCTGTCAAGGTTGTCAACAAACCAAATAAAGAAAGAGGCGTTTCTACGCTGCGTACAAGAGCTTTTATTAATGGGAGTAATCCATCCAGTTCCACGGTCGGAACAGGGACAAGGGTTTTACTCAAATCTGTTTGTGGTTCCCAAAAAAGAGGGAACTTTCAGGCCAATCCTGGATTTAAAGATCCTAAACAAATTCCTAAGAGTTCCATCGTTCAAAATGGAGACTATTCGGACAATTTTACCCATGATCCAAAAGGGTCAGTACATGACCACAGTGGATTTAAAGGATGCTTACCTTCACATACCGATTCACAAAGATCATTACCGGTATCTAAGGTTTGCCTTTCTAGACAGGCATTACCAGTTTGTAGCTCTTCCATTCGGATTGGCTACGGCTCTGAGAATCTTCACAAAGGTTCTGGGTGCTCTTCTGGCGGTACTAAGACCGCGAGGAATTGCGGTAGCTCCGTACCTAGTCGACATTCTGATACAAGCTTCAAGCTTTCAAACTGCCAAGTCTCATACAGAGTTAGTACTGGCATTTCTAAGGTCGCATGGATGGAAGGTGAACGAAAAGAAGAGTTCTCTCTGTCCACTCACAAGAGTTCCCTTCTTGGGGACTCTTATAGATTCTGTAGAAATGAAGATTTACCTGACAGAAGACAGGTTAACAAAGCTTCAAAATGCATGCCGTGTCCTTCATTCCATTCAACACCCGTCAGTAGCTCAATGCATGGAGGTGATCGGCTTAATGGTAGCAGCAATGGACATAGTACCCTTTGCACGCCTACATCTCAGACCGCTGCAATTGTGCATGCTAAGTCAGTGGAATGGGGATTACTCAGACTTGTCCCCTACTCTGAATCTGGATCAAGAGACCAGAAATTCTCTTCTATGGTGGCTTTCTCGGCCACATCTGTCCAGGGGGATGCCATTCAGCAGGCCGGACTGGACAATTGTAACAACAGGCGCCAGCCTACTAGGTTGGGGCGCTGTCTGGAATTCTCTGAAGGCTCAGGGACAATGGAATCAGGAGGAGAGTCTCCTACCAATAAACATTCTGGAATTGAGAGCAGTTCTCAAGTCGGACAACATCACGACTGTAGCTTACATCAACCATCAGGGAGGGACAAGAAGCTCCCTAGCAATGATGGAAGTATCAAAGATAATTCGCTGGGCAGAGTCTCACTCTTGCCACCTGTCAGCAATCCACATCCCGGGAGTGGAGAACTGGGAGGCGGATTTCTTAAGTCGTCAGACTTTTCATCCGGGGGAGTGGGAACTTCATACGGAGGTCTTTGCCCAAATACTTCGACGTTGGGGCAAACCAGAGATAGATCTCATGGCGTCTCGACAGAACGCCAAGCTTCCTCGTTACGGGTCCAGATCCAGGGATCCGGGAGCGGTTCTGATAGATGCTTTGACAGCACCTTGGACCTTCGGGATGGCTTATGTGTTTCCACCCTTCCCGATGCTTCCTCGATTGATTGCCAGAATCAAACAGGAGAGAGCATCAGTGATTCTAATAGCGCCTGTATGGCCACGCAGGACTTGGTATGCAGATCTAGTGGACATGTCATCCTGTCCACCTTGGTCGCTACCTCTGAAACAGGACCTTCTGATCCAGGGTCCCTTCAAACATCAAAATCTAATTTCTCTGAAGCTGACTGCTTGGAAATTGAACGCTTGATTTTATCAAAACGTGGTTTTTCTGAGTCAGTTATTGATACCTTAATACAGGCTAGGAAGCCTGTTACCAGAAAGATTTACCATAAGATATGGCGCAAATACTTATATTGGTGCGAATCCAAGAGTTACTCATGGAGTAAGGTTAGGATTCCGAGGATATTGTCTTTTCTACAAGAAGGTTTAGAAAAGGGTTTATCCGCTAGTTCCTTAAAGGGACAGATTTCAGCTCTGTCCATTCTTTTACACAAACGTCTGTCAGAAGTTCCGGACGTTCAAGCTTTTTGTCAGGCGTTAGCTAGGATCAAGCCTGTGTTTAAAACTGTTGCTCCACCATGGAGTTTGAACTTAGTTCTTAATGTTTTACAGGGGGTTCCGTTTGAACCCCTTCATTCCATTGATATCAAGTTGTTATCTTGGAAAGTTCTGTTTTTAATGGCGATTTCCTCGGCTCGAAGAGTCTCTGAGTTATCTGCCTTACATTGTGATTCTCCTTATCTGATTTTTCATTCAGACAAGGTAGTTTTGCGTACTAAACCTGGGTTCCTACCTAAGGTGGTCACTAACAGGAATATCAATCAAGAGATTGTGGTTCCATCTTTGTGTCCTAATCCTTCTTCGAAAAAGGAACGTCTGCTACACAATCTAGATGTAGTCCGTGCCCTGAAATTTTATCTACAGGCAACTAAGGATTTTCGACAAATGTCTTCCCTGTTTGTCGTTTATTCTGGTCAGAGGAGAGGTCAAAAAGCTTCGGCTACCTCTCTCTCCTTTTGGCTTCGTAGCATAATACGGTTAGCTTATGAGACTGCTGGACAGCAGCCTCCTGAAAGAATTACAGCACATTCTACTAGAGCTGTGGCTTCCACTTGGGCCTTTAAGAATGAGGCTTCTGTTGAACAGATTTGCAAGGCTGCAACTTGGTCTTCTCTTCATACTTTTTCCAAATTTTACAAATTTGACACTTTTGCTTCTTCGGAGGCTGTTTTTGGGAGAAAGGTTCTTCAGGCAGTGGTTCCTTCCGTATAAAGAGCCTGCCTGTCCCTCCCGTCATCCGTGTACTTTAGCTTTGGTATTGGTATCCCATAAGTAATGGATGATCCGTGGACTGGATACACTTAACAAGAGAAAACATAATTTATGCTTACCTGATAAATTTATTTCTCTTGTAGTGTATCCAGTCCACGGCCCGCCCTGTCACTTTAAGGCAGGTAATTTTTCCATTAAACTACAGTCACCACTGCACCCTATAGTTTTCCTTTCTCTGCATGTTTTCGGTCGAATGACTGGTAATGGCAGTTAGGGGAGGAGCTATATAGCAGCTCTGCTGGGTGAATCCTCTTGCACTTCCTGTTGGGGAGGAGTTAATATCCCATAAGTAATGGATGATCCGTGGACTGGATACACTACAAGAGAAATAAATTTATCAGGTAAGCATAAATTATGTTTTTACATGTGAATATCGCTGCAATGCGATTTGAGAACCTGCGGACGTGTTGTGACCAATCCTGTGGTCGATCTTGTGATAGGTTGACATAGGGGTGTGTGTTCACAACCCCTTCTCTGATTGGATATCTGACTATACATAAGGAGGAGGGCATACCCAATTCAGGTTAGCTTTTGATAAAGCCGTTTGTTGGTGAAATGCGCATCAGGCGGTATCCTGAGTTGACAAACCTGTTATTTGTTTAAACTCTACTGAGCTATAATAGATTTTGGCCGTGTTTAGAGTTGCACTAATCTTTGACTTTTACTGTTGCGAGGCTTCGCCTCTTTATACAGGTCATTGGTAATGGTATTTATTGGTAACAGTGCTATCTCTAACCGCTTGCTAATTTTCAGCTCTCCCGTTTTTTCGTAGTATTTTTCCTAGTATTGATCATCTGTTTTTTCATTTAGCCACTCTCCTTGGAGTTTGCACCACTTTAATTGTAATTGTGAGACTCTAGTCTCTTTTATAGTATTTTTGTGCGACTCCCTGGTGGGTTATTTTGACTATTACCTGATATAAGTTATTGTTTCTTATGGGTTGTCAACTCACCTTTCAGTTATTAATCTGAGTTTTAATACACACACACAACATTTCTTTATGAATTATTTATGAAATAAAAGTTATATTTTAATTTCCCTGAGTAGATTACCCTCCTCTTCTTGCCTTTTAGGTATGATAATTGTGTTTTTTCCTCAATTTTTTCTTTGAGTGCTCACACTTCAAGTCCTTCTTTTCTCCCCCCCCCCCCCTCTTTTTTGAGGTGTCTGGAACTCAACTCAATATGCTGGAATAACAACTCAAAACAAGAAAAGTCTTCCCTAAAGTAATATTTACTGAAGAAAAGATAAGCAGAAACAGATAAAGTCTCTTTACAAGCACAGAACTCAGTGAGAACTGTTGGAAAGGAATTTTATGAAATGTCCAGCAACAAAATAGCATATGCAAGTAGGTATAAGTCTCTCAACAAGCACAGAACTCAGCGAGTACTGTTGGTGAGGTATATTGAGAAATGTCAAGAAACAAGTAAGCATATGCAAGTAGGCACAAGACTCTCAATGAACTCAGAACAGCATACATAAGTATCACAACAGAAGTCTTTGATTTTAGCAGTAGTAGAAGTATACATCAGTATTACAAGCAGGGTTCTTTGATCTCAGCAACAGTATATGCATAACTAAGTATTTCAGCAGAAGTCTTTGGTCTCAGCAAAAGCAGAAGCCTATGTCGGTTTTACAAGCAGAGGTCTTTGGTCTCAGCAGTGGTATAAACATACATCAGTATTACAGGCAGAGGTCTTTGGTCTCAGCAGTAGTATACGCATACCCAAGTATTTCAGCAGAGGTCTTTGGTCTCAGCAGTAGTATATGCATACCCAAGTATTTCAGCAGGGGTCTTTGGTCACAGCAGTAACAGAAGCATACATCAGTATGATAAGCAAAGGTCTTTGATCTCAACGGTGGAGCAGGAACTGGGAGAGCACCTTCCAAGTCAATAACTTGCAGAATGAAGCATTGAGTAGCCTTTTGTAGGAACTCCCACTCCTGTACCTTTCAGGAGCGAGTTTCGGTAATCAACTACTTGTCAGGGTTTTTCCCTGTTTTGTTTGCCATGTGCTGCTGGCAGCCATTTTACTCACCTCTCTTCCTGACTATGGTGCATTGTGGGGGATGCTGCTCATTTACTGCACTTCCTTTTATGTCCAGACTGGTGTGCATCATCAATGTGAGACAGGATGCAGTCTCAGAATTGTGATGTCATCATTTATTATTTAAAGGGCTTCTGTTCAGTATGCTTTGCCTTTGCGTTGTCTCAGACCTGTTTGTGAGAGCTCCTGTGTATTACCTGGCTGCCTGACGTCCTTCCTGGTTCCTGATCCCTGGCTTGTTCCTGACTCTGCTGTTTTCCTTGTTCCTGATTCCGGCTCGTCTGACTACCAGCTCTGGTTTTGACTCCTGGCTTGTTATTTGACTTGTGGACTTTTTATTATTTTTTGCTATTAATAAAGGTGTGATTATTTTTGCACTTCTCGTCTCAGTCAGATTCCTGGCACCCTGACATTACGCAAAGGCCATGAATCCTGATGGTGCTAATTATCCACCTTTACCTGCCATCATTTCCAGGATGGATGTACAAGATCACCGCTTGGATCAATTTGCACTATCCCTGCAAACCCTGCTGACTCGCACTGCACATTTGGACCAAAGTGTCCCTTGTGGGAGACTAATAAACCTGTGATTTCAAATTACCCTGAAGGCCTTTGATAGTCTTAAGACTGCCTTTGCTGCCGCTCAAGTTTTGTCCTCCTAACCCTGTCCTGCCTTTTGTTCTTGAGGTCGATGCATCTGAGACTGGAGTAGGTGCCCTCTTGTCTCAACGTCCTACGCCTGACGGTTCCTTGCATCCGTGTGGTTTCTTCTCTAAGAAATTGTCTCCAGTGGAGTGCAATTATGAAATTGGCAACAGGGAATTACTGGCCATAATTTTGGCACTCAAGGAATGGAGGCATCTTCTCGAGGGTACTAGCGTGCCAGTGCTCATTCTTACTGACCACAAGAATTTAACTTATCTATCTAATGCAAAACATTTGTCGCCCCGACAGGCCAGATGGGCGCTATTTTTGTCTCGGTTTAATTATGTGGTCTCCTACCTGCCTGGTAGTAAGAATGTTAGGGCTCATGCCCTCTCTCGACAATTTTCGGCTCTGTCCAAGGAGAAGTCTGTACCTACTTATGTTATACCTCCTGACCATATTTTGGCTGCCATACATACTAATTTGACTTCTCCCTTGGGGGAGGAGATTCTAGCTGCACAAACCAATGCACCTCCTGAGAAACCTAGTGGTAAGTGTTTTGTTCCTGAGAATCTTTGAACTAAACATTTGCACACTTACCACTATCCTAAAGCCGCAGGTCACCCAGGCAAGAACCAAATGATTTGGTCTGTCACTCGACAATTCTGGTGTCCAGGTCTTCGTTCTGATGTTGCAGCGTATGTTGCCTGCTGCTCAGTTTGTGCACAGAATAAGACTCCTCAACGTCTTCCTGTGGGTCTTCTTCAACCTATTGCTAATGGTGAGCGTCCTTGGACACATCTTTCCATGGACTTCATTGTCAAGCTCCCTGTTTCCAATGGCAATACCGTTATCCTTATGGTGGTTGACCGTTTTTCTAAAATGTCACATTGCATGCCCTTGATTAAGCTGCCCACCGCTCAGGAGCTTGCTTCAATTTTTGCCCAGGACGTCTTCCGTTTACATGGGTTACCCAAGGAGATAGTGTCGGATCGGGGTAGCCAGTTTGTCTCCAGATTTTGGCTTTCCTTTTGTGCTCAACTGGGGATCCAGCTTTCCTTCTCGACATATCATCCTCAATCCAATGGGGCTGCGGAACGGTCTAATCAAGCTCTGGAACAGTTCCTCCATTGCTATGTCTCAGATCACCACAATAATTGGTCTGAACTGTTACCTTGGGCAGAGTTTACTTGCAATAGTGCTATTAATGCTTCCTCCAAGTTATCCCCGTTCATGGCGAATTATGGGTTTCCTTGTTGCCTGATATATTCATGTCTCAGGGTATTCCGGCTTTGGAGGAGCATCTCCGGCAACTCCGTTCCACGTGGGTGCAGATTCAGGATTGCCTTCATCGTTCTATGCAGCGCCAAAAGTTCCAGGCTGATCATAGGCGTCTGCCCGCACCTTCCTACCAGGTTGGTGAGAGAGTTTGGCTGTCCTCCCACAACTTGAACCTTTTTGTGCCTTCCAATAAATTGGCTCCCCGTTATATTGGGCCTTTTCGAATACTCCGACGGGTTAATCCTGTGGCCTACGCTCTTGACCTTCCTTCTGCTATGCGCATCTCCAATGTTTTTCATGTCTCTCTCTTGAAACCATTGGTTTGTAATCAGTTTACCACTGTGTTGCCTTGTCCACGTCCTATCTTTGTTGACAACCATGAGGAGTATGAGGTCAGCAGCATTATTGACTCTCATATGTCCAGGGGCCGTGTACAGTATTTGGTTCACTGGAGGGGCTACCGTCCGGAGGAGTGTTCTTGGGTTCCCTCCTCTGATGTTCATGCTCCCGCCCTCCTCCATGCCTTCCATGCCCGTTTCTCCAATAAGCCTTTTGTCCTCCCGCGGGGGAGGGGTCGCTGAGGGGAGGGTACTGTCAGGGTTTTCCCCTGTTTTGTTTGCCATGTGCTGCTGGCAGCCATTTTACTCACCTCTCTTCCTGACTATGGTGCATTGTGGGGGATGCTGCTCATTTACTGCACTTCCTTTTATGGCCAGACTGGTGTGCACATCCATGTGAGACAGGATGCAGTCTCATAATTGTGATGTCATCATTTATTATTTAAAGGGCTTCTGTTCAGTATGCTTTGCCTTTGCTTTGTCTCAGACCTGTTTGTGAGAGCTCCTGTGTATTACCTGACTGCCTGACATCCTTCCTGGTTCCTGATCCCTGGCTTGTTCCTGACTCTGCTGTTTTCCTTGTTCCTGATTCCGGCTCGTCTGACTATTCGCTTTGGCACCTGACTCGGCTCGTCTGACTACCAGCTCTGGTTTTGACTCCTGGCTTGTTATTTGACTTGTGGACTTTTTATTATTTTTTGCTATTAATAAAGGTGTGATTATTTTTGCACTTCTCATCTCAGTCGGATTCCTGGCACCCTGACACTACTGTCCCTTAAAATCTGGGCAGCACGCAGCTGAGCACGCCTAGGGACTACCAGACTGGTGTCGGCGGCACTCCACGTAGGACGCCGAGACGGATTACTGGGGGCCTGTCTTCAAAGCAACGGCGGCCAGGTAAGTCAGGAATCCTGACACAACCCACTGACCAGGCAGATACCTTTCACAGAACGGTTCCTGTGAAGAAGGGGCTTTCAAGCCCCTCAACTTGAGGAAACACCACCAACCCCCAGCCTTTAATGGAACCGACCAAGAATTGTCAATGCCCTGCTAGGAAGGTTCAGGGGTTCATGGGAAGCCATGTGACAACCCACTCACAAGGCAGATACCTTTCACTTCCTGTAAATGGCACAGGGTACATTTTAATGGCTACACATAAATACAAAATCAAATCAATATACATAGCTAAAAAATGTACAATCAATAACTAAACCTAATCAATAAGCCGAATCAAATCCTTATCCAAGCCCATCAATCAACATTTCCAAAAAAGTAAATTCAATCATTTCAAATTCGTCAATCTTTTTCAGTGGAAATGCACTAAATCCAGATGTGTATCCAAACGGGCGACCACCACTCTATGCTCTGGACACAACGGTAACTGTGAAGAAGGGACTCTCCAGCCCCTCAACTCGAGGAAATGACACCGTCCACCGACCAAGAATTGTCAACGCCCTGCTAGGAAGGTTCAGGGTGACACTGGAAAACCAGTGCAAAACCAGGTAGCAATAGTACCTCTATCTGGCACAGGGTTAAATGCTTAACCACAAACAATATTAAAGCAATAATTAAAGGGACATAAACCCCAACATTTTCTTTCAGGATTCATTTAGAGCATGCAATTTTAAACAACCTTCCAACTTAAACCTATTATCTAATTTGCTTTGTTCTGTTGGTATTTTTTACTGAAAAGCATATCTAGGTAGGTTTAGGAGCAGTGATGCAGTACTGGGAGCTAGCTGCTGATTGGTGACTGCACTCATATCCCTCTTGTGATTGGCTCTCCTGATGTGTTCATCTAGCTCAATAGCAGTCCAGCACCAATGTGGGAAAGGATGTGCAACTCTATAGCCACTGGGCTAGCCACTCTTAAATCATGTAAAGGGAACAAGAAGAGATTAGTCTATATTTATTTGACAAGGACAAGAAGCAAAACTGCAAGGTCCGGCACACGGCCCTTAATCTTGCATGCAAACAAATATAATGTATCCAGGTTTTGTACTGTAGATTAATAATTTTAACTCTATGGGGTAGATTTAACAAATGGCAGGCGGACATGATTCGCTGCCCGACATCGATAAATGCAGACAGCATTTATCATTGCACAAGCATTTCTTGTGAAATGCTTGTGCAATGCTGCCCCCTGCACATTCGCGGCCATTCGGCCACTAGAAGGGGGTGTCAATCATCCCGATCGTTTCTGATCGGGATGATTGCAGTCCACCACCTCAGAAGTGACGGACGGGTTACGGAGCAGCGGTCTTACGACCGCTGTTTCTTAAATCCTGATTTCAGCAAGCCTTTTATGAGCAGCATACGCTGCTTAATAAATCTGCCCCTTAGTGTTCCAAAAAGATAATTTTTTTACATCCGAAAATGGGGAGGAAATTTGAGATCAGAAGTTGCTAACTCTGTTCCTCTGCTATAAATGTAAAATAACGGTGTTTTAATTTATTATATGCACAAGATGTATAGTTAAAGGGATATGAAACCCAATGTTTAGCAACTTTCTAATTTTGTCCTATTATCATTTTTTCTTTATTCTCTTGGTATCTTTATTTGAAAAAAGCAGGAATGTAAGCTTAGGAGCTGTCCCATTTTTGGTTCAACACTCAGGGTAGAACTTGCTGATTGGTGGCTACATTTAGATAAAGATACCAAGAGAACGATGAAAAATTGATAATAGGAGTACATTAGAAAGTTGTTTAAAATTACTGCTCTATCTGAATCATGAAAGAAAAAATTTGGGTTTCATGTCCCTTTAATATAATTGTCTGACCTTAAACTATATAGCCAAGAGTGAGTGTGCCAGGCAAATGCTCTCTTTTCTTTCCTCTTTTGTTTAACTTATCTTTCTTCTGTTAAGTGTGATCAGTCCACGGGTCATCATTACTTCTGGGATATTACTCCTCCCCAACAGGAAGTGCAAGAGGATTCACCCAGCAGAGCTGCATATAGCTCCTCCCCTCTACGTCACTCCCAGTCATTCTCTTGCACCCAACGACTAGATAGGATGTGTGAGAGGACTATGGTGATTATACTTAGTTTTATATCTTCAATCAAAAGTTTGTTATTTTAAAATAGCACCGGAGTGTGTTATTACCTCTCTGGCAGAGTTTGAAGAAGAATCTACCAGAGTTTTGCTATGATTTTAGCCGGAGTAGTTAAGATCATATTGCTGTTCTCGGCCATCTGAGGAGTGAGGTAAACTTCAGATCAGGCGACAGCGGGCAGATGAATCTGCATAGAGGTATGTAGCAGTTTTTATTTTCTGACAATGGAATTGATGAGAAAATCCTGCCATACCGATATAATGTCATGTATGTATACTTTACACTTCAGTATTCTGGGGAATGGTACATCACTAGAATTACACTGTAAGAAATACATAAAGCTGTTTAATAACTAGAGATTATGTTTAACGTTTTTGCTGGAATGTAAAATCGTTTTCATTTGCTGAGGTACTGTGTGAATAAATGTTTGGGCACTATTTTTCCACTTGGCAGTTGCTTAATCTGTTTTTCTGACAGTTTCTGTTCTCCCTCACTGCTGTGTGTGAGGGGGAGGGGCCGTTTTTTGGCGCTTTTTCTATGCATCAAATATTTCAGTCAGCAACTCATTGTATTCCCTGCATGATCCGGTTCATCTCTACAGAGCTCAGGGGTCTTCAAACTTATTTTGAGGGAGGTAATTTCTCTTCAGAGCTGTGAGAATTATAGTTTGACTGAGATAAAAAACGTTTATTCTGTAATTTGTTTCCTGCTTTCAGAATTTGTTATCTTTGCTAATGGGATTAAACCTTTGCTAAAGTTGTGTTGTTTACAAGGATTGAGGCTATAACTGTTTCAATTTATTAATTTTCAACTGTCATAGATCTTCTGTGCTTCTTAAAGGCACAGTACATTTTAATATTATTCTAATTGAATTGTATTTCCAAGTTGCAAGTTTATTTGCTAGTGTGTTAAACATGTCTGATTCAGAGGATGATACCTGTGTCATTTGTTGCAATGCCAAAGTGGAGCCCAATAGAAATTTATGTACTAACTGTATTGATGCTACTTTAAATAAAAGTCAATCTGTACAAATTGAACAAATTTCACCAAACAACGAGGGGAGAGTTATGCCGACTAACTCGCCTCACGTGTCAGTACCTACATCTCCCGCTCAGAGGGAGGTGCGTGATATTGTAGCGCCGAGTACATCTGGGCGGCCATTACAAATCACATTACAGGATATGGCTACTGTTATGACTGAGGTTTTGGCTAAATTACCAGAACTAAGAGGTAAGCGTGATCACTCTGGGGTGAGAACAGAGTGCGCTGATAATATTAGGGCCATGTCAGACACTGCGTCACAGGTGGCAGAACATGACGACGGAGAACTTCATTCTGTGGGTGACGGTTCTGATCCAAACAGACTGGATTCAGATATTTCACATTTTAAATTTAAACTGGAAAACCTCCGTGTATTACTAGGGGAGGTGTTAGCGGCTCTGAATGATTGTAACACAGTTGCAATACCAGAGAAAATGTGTAGGTTGGATAAATATTTTGCGGTACCGACGAGTACTGAGGTTTTTCCTATACCTAAGAGACTTACTGAAATTGTTACTAAGGAGTGGGATAGACCCGGTGTGCCGTTCTCACCCCCTCCGATATTTAGAAAAATGTTTCCAATAGACGCCACCACAAGGGACTTATGACAAACGGTCCCTAAGGTGGAGGGAGCAGTTTCTACCTTAGCTAAGCGTACCACTATCCCGGTGGAGGATAGCTGTGCCTTTTCAGATCCAATGGATAAAAAGTTAGAGGGTTACCTTAAGAAAATGTTTGTTCAACAAGGTTTTATATTGCAACCCCTTGCATGCATTGCGCCGATCACGGCTGCAGCGGCATTCTGGATTGAGTCTCTGGAAGAGAACATTGGTTCAGCTACTCTGGACGACATTACGGACAGGCTTAGAGTCCTTAAACTAGCTAATTCATTCATTTCGGAGGCCGTAGTACATCTTACTAAACTTACGGCGAAGAATTCAGGATTCGCCATTCAGGCACGCAGGGCGCTGTGGCTAAAATCCTGGTCAGCTGATGTTACTTCTAAGTCTAAATTGCTTAATATACCTTTCAAAGGGCAGACCTTATTCGGGCCCGGGTTGAAAGAGATTATCGCTGACATTACAGGAGGTAAAGGCCATGCCCTGCCTCAGGACAAAGCCAAAGCCAAGACTAGACAGTCTAATTTTCGTTCCTTTCGTAATTTCAAAGCAGGAGCAGCATCAACTTCCTCTGCACCAAAACAGGAAGGAGCTGTTGCTCGCTACAGACAAGGCTGGAAACCTAACCAGTCCTGGAACAAGGGCAAGCAGACTAGGAAACCTGCTGCTGCCCCTAAAACAGCATGAATTGAGGGCCCCCGATCCGGGATCGGATCTAGTGGGGGGCAGACTTTCTCTCTTCGCCCAGGCTTGGGCAAGAGATGTTCAGGATCCCTGGGCGCTAGAGATAATATCTCAGGGATACCTTCTGGACTTCAAATACTCTCCTCCAAGAGAGAGATTTCATCTGTCAAGATTGTCAACAATCCAGACAAAGAAAGAGGCGTTTCTACGCTGCGTACAAGAGCTCTTGTTAATGGGAGTAATCCATCCAGTTCCACGATCGGAACAGGGACAGGGGTTTTACTCAAATCTGTTTGTGGTTCCCAAAAAAGAGGGAACTTTCAGACCAATCCTGGACTTAAAGATCCTAAACAAATTCCTAAGAGTTCCATCGTTCAAGATGGAGACTATTCGGACAATTTTACCTATGATCCAAGAGGGTCAATACATGACCACTGTAGATTTAAAAGATGCTTACCTTCACATACCGATTCACAAAGATCATTATCGGTACCTAAGGTTTGCCTTCCTAGACAGGCATTACCAGTTTGTGGCTCTTCCATTCGGATTGGCTACAGCTCCAAGAATCTTCACAAAGGTTCTGGGTGCTCTTCTGGCGGTACTAAGACCGCGGGGAATCTCGGTAGCTCCATACCTAGACGACATTCTGATACAAGCTTCAAGCTTTCAAACTGCCAAGTCTCATACAGAGTTAGTGCTGGCATTTCTAAGGTCACATGGATGGAAGGTGAACGAAAAGAAAAGTTCACTCGTTCCACTCACAAGAGTTCCCTTCCTGGGGACTCTTATAGATTCTGTAGAAATGAAGATTTACCTGACAGAGGACAGGCTAACAAGACTTCAAAGTGCTTGCCGCACCCTTCATTCCATTCAACACCCGTCAGTGGCTCAATGCATGGAGGTAATCGGCTTAATGGTAGCGGCAATGGACATAGTACCCTTTGCACGCTTACACCTCAGACCACTGCAACTGTGCATGCTAAGTCAGTGGAATGGGGATTACTCAGACTTATCCCCTTCTCTGAATCTGGATCAAGAGGCCAGAAATTCTCTTCTATGGTGGCTTTCTCGGCCACATCTGTCCAGGGGGATGCCATTCAGCAGACCAGACTGGACAATTGTAACAACAGACGCCAGCCTTCTAGGTTGGGGTGCCGTCTGGAATTCTCTGAAGGCTCAGGGACAATGGAGTCAGGAGGAGAGTCTCCTGCCAATAAACATTCTGGAATTGAGAGCAGTTCTCAATGCCCTCCTGGCTTGGCCCCAGTTGACAACTCGGGGGTTCATCAGGTTTCAGTCGGACAACATCACAACTGTAGCTTACATCAACCATCAGGGAGGGACAAGAAGCTCCCTAGCTATGATGGAAGTATCAAAGATAATTTGCTGGGCAGAGTCTCACTCTTGCCACCTGTCAGCAATCCACATCCCGGGAGTGGAGAACTGGGAGGCGGATTTCTTAAGTCGTCAGACTTTTCATCCGGGGGAGTGGGAACTTCATCCGGAGGTCTTTGCCCAAATACTTCGACGTTGGGGCAAACCAGAGATAGATCTCATGGCGTCTCGACAGAACGCCAAGCTTCCTCGTTACGGGTCCAGATCCAGGGATCCAGGAGCAGTCCTGATAGATGCTCTGACAGCACCTTGGGACTTCAGGATGGCTTACGTGTTTCCACCCTTCCCGTTGCTTCCTCGATTGATTGCCAGAATCAAACAAGAGAGAGCATCAGTGATTCTAATAGCACCTGCGTGGCCACGCAGGACTTGGTATGCAGACCTGGTGGACATGTCATCCTGTCCACCTTGGTCTCTACCTCTGAAACAGGACCTTCTGATACAGGGTCCCTTCAAACATCAAAATCTAACTTCTCTGAAGCTGACTGCTTGGAAATTGAACGCTTGATTTTATCAAGACGTGGATTTTCTGAGTCAGTTATTGATACCTTAATACAGGCTAGGAAACCTGTTACCAGAAAGATTTACCACAAGATATGGCGTAAATACCTATATTGGTGTGAATCCAAAGGTTACTCTTGGAGTAAGGTTAGGATTCCTAGGATATTGTCTTTTCTACAAGAAGGTTTAGAAAAGGGGTTATCTGCTAGTTCATTAAAGGGACAGATCTCAGCTCTGTCCATTCTGTTACACAAACGTCTGTCAGAAGTTCCTGACGTCCAGGCTTTTTGTCAGGCTTTGGCCAGAATTAAGCCTGTGTTTAAAACTGTTGCTCCACCATGGAGTTTAAACCTTGTTCTTAATGTTTTACAGGGCGTTCCGTTTGAACCCCTTCATTCCATTGATATAAAGTTGTTATCTTGGAAAGTTCTATTTTTAATGGCTATTTCCTCGGCTCGAAGAGTCTCTGAATTATCAGCCTTACATTGTGATTCTCCTTATTTGATTTTTCATTCGGATAAGGTAGTCCTGCGTACTAAACCTGGGTTCTTACCTAAGGTAGTTACTAACAGGAATATCAATCAAGAGATTGTTGTTCCTTCTTTATGCCCAAATCCTTCTTCAAAGAAGGAACGTCTACTGCACAACCTGGATGTAGTCCGTGCTCTAAAATTTTACTTACAGGCAACTAAGGAATTTCGACAAACGTCTTCTCTGTTTGTCATTTACTCTGGGCAGAGGAGAGGTCAAAAAGCTTCCGCTACCTCTCTTTCTTTTTGGCTTCGTAGCATAATTCGTTTAGCTTATGAGACTGCTGGACAGCAGCCTCCTGAAAGAATTACAGCTCATTCTACTAGAGCTGTGGCTTCCACTTGGGCCTTCAAGAATGAGGCCTCTGTTGAACAGATTTGCAAGGCTGCAACTTGGTCTTCGCTTCATACTTTTTCCAAATTTTACAAATTTGACACTTTTGCTTCTTCGGAGGCTATTTTTGGGAGAAAGGTTCTTCAGGCAGTGGTTCCTTCTGTATAAAGAGCCTGCCTATCCCTCCCGTCATCCGTGTACTTTTGCTTTGGTATTGGTATCCCAGAAGTAATGATGACCCGTGGACTGATCACACTTAACAGAAGAAAACATAATTTATGCTTACCTGATAAATTCCTTTCTTCTGTAGTGTGATCAGTCCACGGCCCGCCCTGTTTTTAAGGCAGGTAAATATTTTTTAATTTATACTCCAGTCACCACTTCACCCTTGGCCTTTCCTTTCTCGTTGGTCCTTGGTCGAATGACTGGGAGTGACGTAGAGGGGAGGAGCTATATGCAGCTCTGCTGGGTGAATCCTCTTGCACTTCCTGTTGGGGAGGAGTAATATCCCAGAAGTAATGATGACCCGTGGACTGATCACACTACAGAAGAAAGGAATTTATCAGGTAAGCATAAATTATGTTTTTTTGCATATGGCACTGTCCCTGTTAGGTCTTCATAGGTCTTTACCTCAAGGGATATTTTTAATATTTGGTATTCTACCTGATTAATTTTGTCCTGTGTTAAAGAGACAGTAAACACAAAAATTGTTATTGTTTACAAAGATAGATAACGCCTTTACTACCCATTCCCCAGCTTTGTACAACCAACATTGTTATATTAATATACTTTATAACATTTAAACCTCTAAATTTCTGTCTGTTTCTAAGCCCCTCTAGACAGCCTCTTATCATATGCTATTTTATTAGCTTTTCACAACAGAGGAGTGCTAGTTCATGTGAGCCATATAAATAACATTGTGCTCACGCCCGTGGGTTCCGACAACACAGCACTAATTGGCTAATTGCAAGTCAATAGATAATAAATAAAAAGTCATGGATCAGGGGGCTGTCAGAAGATTCTTTGATACAAGGTAATCACAGAGGTAAAAAGTGTATTAATATAACTGTGTTTTCTGTGCAAAACTAGGGAATCGGTAATAAAGGGATTATCTATCTTTTTAAACAGTAAAACAATTTGAGTTGACTGTCCCTTTAAAGGACCAGTCAACACTTTAGGATTTCAGCATAAACACGTGCATAATGTAAAAATCATGTAGAGCTGTACCTGTTTAAAATCTGCATCCAAATTAATTGAGAACAGCCGTTTTGTATAGTTTTTTTCTTTCCCCGTCCTCCTGGGTTACGTGGGTGATGTTGCCTAATGGAAACTGCATATACGTATATGCAGTTTTCCTCCTCTGCGCATGCCCATTCCGAATCAGTGACGACACACATGACGTCACCGGCAAATGGGAATTGCGCTTCTTTGGTGGAGCAGTGCAAGTAAAAGCTGTGTGCACTGTCCACATAGGCAGAAAAGCTAGAAAAGTGAGAGAATGTTATTATAACGGTGAACCTGCATCTTATAAAAGTAATGCGGCAGCCATTACCATAGCAAAATAATTGTTTATTTTAGCTCGCACTCTTTAATAAAAAGCTTATACCCTCTTCATTAAACCGCTGGATAGAAGTACACTGATAGCATTTTCACATACTATTACAGAAATCCCCCTCTGGCCAGGGGCGGTAATGCTGTGGCGGCAAAATGAAACAAAGTATTTTTTCTTCAAAATTTGTAATTAAAGGGACAGTCTAGGCCAAAATAAACTTTCATGATTCAGATAGAGCATTTAATTTTAAACAATTTTCCAATTTACTTTTATCACCAATTTTGCTTTGTTCTTTTGGTATTCTTAGTTGAAAGCTTAACCTAGGAGGTTCATATGCTAATTTCTTAGACCTTGAAGCCCACCTCTTTCAGATTGCATTTTAACAGTTTTTCACCACTAGAGGGTGTTAGTTCACGTATTTCATATAGATAACACTGTGCTCGCGCAAGTGAAGTAATCTGGGAGCAGGCACCGATTGGCTAGACTGCAAGTCTGTCAAAAGAACTGAAAAAAGGGGCAGTTTGCAGAGGCTTAGATACAAGATAATCACAGAGGTTAAAAGTATATTATTATAACTGTGTTGGTTATGCAAAACTGGGAAATGGGTAATAAAGGGATTATCTATCTTTTCTATCTTTTAAAACAATAACAATTCTGGTGTAGACTGTCCCTTTAATTCATATATAAATTATGCTTGAGAGTGATTCTCTTGACTATGCAATGGTACTTTTTTTTTATCACTTTTGTTTTTTATATTCATTGAGTGGTCCTTAAAGAATGAACCCCCTCCCTTTTGTCTTATATGTGCTAGGTAAATGTAAAAGACCTAAATGAAGTGAGGGGCAGTCAAGGGGGTCAAATCACTTCTGTTTACAATTATTATGTGTAGCCAAATTATTTATTTGCAAGTTACTGGCAGCGAAGGGGTAAAATGACTGCTCAGCTGTGAAATATATAAATGGTGGGTTCAAGAGTGGCAGCTAAGGTAGAGCTTTTTGGGGGGAGCATTGTGAGCCCAGTTCAGTATTTTTGTGGAGGGCAGCTGGCAACCCTAGAAGTTTGTTTGTCCAGCACTCCCTTTATATAGTGATGTTTTGCAGTGCTGTGTGCAGTCTTGGAAGTTGTTTATTTCGTGCAGTGCGCATGTCATGTGGAGGGAGGAAGCTGGGTTTTTAGGTGTTAAAAATATCACCTTGTTTAACTAGATTCCTCAGAGCAGATGTAACATTTTTTGTTTTCCCTGCGGGCACAGAGTGACCACTACCCCTCCCTCGCAGCCAGTGCAAGATGTTTTTAGCTGAGCTTGGCAAACAGAAACGTTGAGTCAAATCTGGTTTCACGTCACATGATGGCTCTGACTGAGAGGAAGCTATGCTTAGATTTAAACGTTTGTTTAAAGGGATATGAAACCCACACCTTTTCTTTTAGTGATTTAAACAGAGCATAGAATTTAAAAAAAAGTTTCCAATTAAAGGGACATAATACTCAAATGCTATATCACTTGAAACTGATGCAGTATAACTGTAAAAAGATGACAGGAAAATATCACCTGAGCATCTCTATGTAAAAAAGGAAGATATTTTACCTCACAATCTCCTCAGCTCAGCAGAGTAAGTTCTGTGTAAAAAGTTATACTCAGCTGCTCCCAGCTGCAGGTAAAAAAAAATAAAAAATGAAGAAATAAACAGCAGCCAATCAGCATCAGCAGTGCTGAGGTCATGAACTCTTACTGTGATCTCATGAGATTTGACTTAACTCTCATGAGATTTCATAGTAAGCTTCCTTTACCTGATTGGTGAAATAAGATGAGAGTGCACGATGCTCATCCCTTCAGCTGTCCCAGGACAGACACACTAAAATGCTGCTTAGAAATCCATTACAATGGGAGGTGGCTACTGAGGAACTTTTGAGGTAAAATATCTTTCTTTTTTACATAGAGATGTTCAGGTGATATTTTCTAATCAGCTTTTTACAGCTATGCTGCATCACTTTCAAGTGTTTAAACATTTGGGTATTATGGCCCTTTAACTTATGTCATCAAATTTGCTTTGTTCCCATGATATTCTGTGTTGAAAAAATACCTAGGTAGTCAGCACTAAATGGTAGGAAATAGCGCTGCCGTCTAGTGCTCTTGCAAATGGATAACATTCTTGCCAAACTGCTGCCGTATAGTGCTACTCACATGTGCGCACTCCTGATCTTACATACCTGCTTTTTAAAAAAAAGATACCAAGAGAACGAAGAAAACTTGATAATAGAAGTAAATTAGGAAGTTGTTTAAAATTGCATTCTCTATCTGAATCGCAAAATAAATAATTTTGGGGGGGATTTATGGTTCTTTAAATGTTAACTCGTAAATCTACCATATACTAAGCCTTGTGTGATTAAAGGGACATGAAACCCAAAAAATTTCTTTTATGACTCAGATAGAGAATACAATTTTAAACAACTTTCTAATTTACATCTATTATCTAATTTGTTTCATTCTCTTGGAATCATTGATTAAAGGAGCAGCAATGCACTACTGGTTTCTAACTGAACACATGGGTGAGCCAATGACTGTCGCTATATATATATATATATGCAGTGACCAATCAGCAGTGAGAACCGAGGTTCTCTGCTGCTTCTGATCTTTCCTAGATAAACCTTTCAGCAAAGAATAACAAGAGAAGGAAGCAAATTAAATAATAGAAGTAAATTGGAAAGTTGTTTAAAATGGTATGCTGTATCTGATTAATGAAAGAACATTTGGGTGTTTTATGTCCCTTTAATTCCCCTAGCGATATATAAATAAAACTAAAAGAGAAAGACACGACAAATTGTATTGACTTGTTCAGTTTTGTTAAATTATTATAAATCATTAGCACATGCCCCTTGGCACATTATGTACCACCTCTCCATGCAACAACACCCTCGACTGAATCTATTCTATCATCTCATTCTCGGTATTCAATTTAAACAGCTTTCTCTATGTTAAATCAGCCTGTGTATAATAATATATGAATAAGAGCAAAGGGGGGGGGGGGGGGGATAAGCAGGGAGCCTTGCACAAACACAAACACCTAAATTATAAGTTTTGCGGTACGGCTATACCGCTGAAAAATTAGCCATTGTGTGCGGAATATGCAGGTCTCCCAGATTACAAGTCACGGCGGTACGGCTATACCGCTAGCATTTTAGCCTTTACGCAACTCTCCATTCCGCACTCAAAAAATGACTTTTCAGTGCTTGATTTTCATTGCGCCTGTATTACAGGTTGTGCGGTCCGGCAATATAACACTAGCGTTATAGTCTATACCGCCGCAATCCATTCCGCTATCTGAGACCAGTAGTTATGGATTTTGCGAAACAAAAATGTTTCAAAAAACTGATAACTAAAATGTTACAAAGTACACTAAAACCCATAAACTACCTGTTAACCCCTAAACCGCCATCCCGCTGCATTGCAAATACTATATTAAATCTATTAATCCCAAATCCGCCGCCCACCCACATCGCCAACACTAAATAAACATATTAACCCCTAAACCTCCGGCCCACCACATCGCAACTACTAACCTAAATCTATTCACCCCTAAACCGCTGGCCCCCCACATTGCAAAACACTAAATTAAACTATTAACCCCTAAACCTAAAACCCCCTAACTTTAAATTAAAATTACAAAATAGCTATCTTAAAATAAGTAAAAACTTACCTGTGAAATTTAAAAAAAAACTAAGATTAAACTATAAATAAACCTAACATCACTATATTAAAAAAAAAACAACCTAAGTTACAAAATTAAAAAATCCTAACACTACAAAAAAATTAAACAAAAACTAACATTACAAAAAAATACACTAAAATTACGAAAAATAAAAAAAAACTAACATTACCAAAAATAACATACACTATAATTACGCAAAATAAAAAAAAAATAAGATTACAATAAATAATAAACAAAATTATCCAAAATAATAAAAATTAAACCTAATCTAATAGCCTTATAAAAATAAAAAGCCCCCCCCCAAAAAAAACACGCCCTAATCTATCAATAAACTACCAATAGCCCTTAAAAATGCCTTTTGTAGGGCATTGCCCTAAGTTAAACAGCTCTTTTACTTACAAAAATTACAAATTCCCCCCTAAAAATAAACCCCCCCAACCAACCCCAAAAAATAAAAAAACCTAAGTCTAAAAAAAAACTTAAGCTACCCATTGCCCCTAAAGGGGCATTTGTATGGGTATTTAAACTGCCAAAAGGATTTAAGCAGCCTATTCGCTGATTTAAATTTTTCAGCCAATAGGAATGCAACGGTACCCAAATATAAAAGGGGTACCTTGTATTTAATCCTCAGTGTGTAGCGACAATTGCATGAAAAGGATCCTCCACGCTGGATGGCTCCGCGGTCGCCGGTCCTGTTCTGCGGTCACCTCTGCTCCACGCCACCTTTGTTCTGGATGAATATAGAAGAGGTCCCCAAGCTTTTTTTTTATTTCACAGGTAAGTTTTGATTTATTTTAAGATAGTTATATTGTAATTTTAATGTAAAGTATAGGGGGTAGTTAGGTTTAGGGGTTAATAATTTAATTTAGTGTGTTGTGATGTGGGGGGGCGGCGGTTTAGGGGTTAATAGGTTTATTATAGTAGTAGCGATGTGGGGGGCTAGCGGTTTAGGGCTTAATAGGTTTATTTAGTGATTTATGTTAGGGCATTAGGTTTTAACGTAACTTTCTTTTCCCCATAGACATCAATGGGGATTGTGTTATAGCAATCACCATTCCGCAACCGCAGGTGTTTTTTTTTTCACTTTCTCTCCATTGATGTCTATGGGGGAAAACATTCACAAGCACGTCAAGTCAGGCCTTGGGTTTTTTGCGGTATGGAGCTTATCGCACCATACCGCACAACAAAAGAAGGTTTTTCAGTAACTTGTAATGGCAGCGCTATGGAGAGTGCGATGCCGTTAAATTTTTTTGCGTTATTTACGCACCTGGTTAAACGCACAACTTGTAATCTTGGTGAGAGAGAGAAGCTCACTCTCAGGAACGAACAACCAGCTAAATGGCTGAACTTTCCTGTAGTATATCAGTCAGACCCCACCTATTAAAGGGACAGTGTACACCAATTTTCATATAACTGCATGTAATAGACACTACTATAAAGAAGAATATGCACAGAAACTGATCTAAAAATCAAGTATAAAACCTTTTAAAAACTTACTTAGAATCTCCCAGTTTAGCACTGTTGATGAGGTTATGCTGGGACACCCAGTGAAAGGGGCTGAGAAAGCAGACCCTCCCCCTACCCCTGTATATGAGAAGACCCATTACACAAACAGGAGCAAGCAGGAGTCTGTAGACATGGGTCTATATCTGATACTTTGGGGCTTGGTTAGGAGTCTGAAAATCAGCACAATGTTATTAAAAGATAAGCAAAACTATACATTGTTACAAAAAACACTCCCAGATGTGCTATTTAAATGGATCATTTATAAACCATTTATGCAAAGAAAAATAGTGTACAATGTCCTTTTATGATCAGTCCAGCGCCCAAATACCAGGCATTTCCTCTCTGAACAAGGAATACAGCAACCCCAGATGACCGTTTCGGCCTTCATTGGGCCTCCTCAGTGAGGTGTAGCCATATTCCTCTAAGCACACTGAGCAAGGAGTCCATGTCTGGTTGCCCCTTTTTTGTTTTTTGGGTTGTGTAACTCCAAAAGACAGCATTGCCACTCTCTTGCAGGATGGTACGGGGGGCATGGGGGATTCCTGTAGAAAAGGAGAGTTGTCAGGCAGCTGTTATCAAGGCCAAGGGAAGTAAATCAGTTATTTTAATATCTGTGTCTTTAAAGTACCATTAACCCCTTGCTCTACTTGGATGTAGGTACTATGTCACACAATACTTTGCCCAGTGTACTGTGTTTACGTAGTATCTACGTCCAACACGGAGGCACATGCTGCGGTCCTCGCTGTCAGCTTAGACAACCGAGACTGCAGCTGGGGGCAGAAGGCAACTAAGCAGTAATTTTACCCCTTGGCTGCAAGTAACATAGAAATCAAATACTTTACCTCTTTGGCTGCCAGTAAACTATGTAAACAGAAATTATTTGACCCCTTTGACTGCCCTTTGCTTCTTTCTGCTTAATTTTTTTAATGCTTTTAGGCCTTTTATATTTAGCTATAACTGAGGGACTTTAAATAGCTGGACATTTAAGCAAAAGAGCAAAGTAATGGAGTGAGAGAAAAGGAAACAAGAAATTGCCTGAGCTGGTGACACAGAGAGATTTATAGATAGGAAATAACAGCTGGACAGGGACGGAACTACTATTGGTGCAGCAAGTAATGTCACCAGGGCCCAGGTGCTGGGGGGGGGGGCATAGCAGCCAGTCTATAAACAGGCGTGTGCAGAATGTGTGCAATCATAATGCACAGGAACATTTTGCAGGTCTGTCTGTCTGTATATCTATCTATTTTATCTATCTATATATCATCTATACTATAATTGCGTTTGTAATTGTCCGTCGCCGTCGGCAGTTGCGCACGCATCCTCAATGGAATGTTGTCAGCGCGAGGACAAAAGAATTCCTGGTGGATGCAGCGAAGGCAAACGGAGCATTACAAAAGCAGCAACTAATCGCCCATATTAAAGTATTAAAAAAAAAAAAACAC
Organism: Bombina bombina; assembly: GCF_027579735.1. NCBI lineage: Eukaryota > Metazoa > Chordata > Amphibia > Anura > Bombinatoridae > Bombina > Bombina bombina. The sequence continues at coordinate 67,886,529 of NC_069510.1, forward strand.
CCGCATCAAGTATTAAAAAAAAAACTAACCGCCCGCATCAAGTATTAAAAAAAAAAATACTGCCCGCACAAAATATAACAAAACAAAATCCTACACGAAGTATTAAACCCCTACATCGCAATAAACCTATTTACCCTATTAACCCCTAAACCGCAAAACCCCTACATCGCAATAAATCTAATTAACTTATTAACACTTTAAACCGCCAAAACCCACAACGCAAATAACTATTTAAATAACTAACACCTAGATTTAGAGTTCTGCGTTAGCCGTCAAAAGCAGCGTTAAGGGGTCCTAACGCTGCTTTTGGCCGCCCACTGTTATTTAGAGTCAGCCAGGAAAAGGGTCTACCGCTCACTTCCCTACCGCGATTCCAGGCTACCGCAGATCCCCTTACGCCAATTGCGTATCCTATCTTTTCAATGGGATCTGCCTAACGCTGGTATTTGGAGTCTTGGGAGAAGTGAGCGGTAGACCCTCTACCGACAAGACTCCTAACGCCAAAAAAAGTCAGTAGTTAAGAGCTTTATGGGCGAACGCGTGAATATAAAGCTCTTAACTACTGTGCTCTAAAGTACACTAACACCCATAAACTACCAATGTACCCCTAAACCGAGGCACCCCACATCGCCGCCACTCTAATAACATTTTGTAACCCCTAATCTGCCGACCGGACACCGCCGCCACCTACATTATACCTATAAACCCCTAATCTGCTGCCCCTAACATCGCCGACCCCTATATTATATTTATTAACCCCTAATCTGCCCCCCCCCCCAACGTCGCAGCTACCTAACTACACTTATTAACCCCTAATCTGCCGACCGGACCGCAACTATAATAAAGTTATTAACCCTTAAACCTAACTCTAACCCTAACACCCCCTAACATAAATATAATTTATATTAAACGAAATAATATTGCTAAAATTAACTAAATTATTCCTATTTAAAACTAAATACTTACCTATAAAATAAACCCTAATATAGCTACAATATAATTAATAATTACATTGTAGCTATTTTAGGATTTATATTTATTTTACAGGCAACTTTGTATTTATTTAACTAGGTACAATAGCTATTAAATGGTTATTAACTATTTAATAGCTACCTAGTTAAAATAAATACAAAATTACCTGTAAAATAAATCCTAACCTAAGTTACAATTAAACCTAACACTACACTATCATTAAATTAATTAAATAAATTACCTACAATTACCTAAAATAAAATACAATAAAATAAACTATTCTATAATACAAAAAACAAACACTAAATTAAAAAAAATAAAAAAGAATTATAAGCAGTTTAAACTAATTACACCTAATCTAAGCCCCCTAATAAAATAAAAAATGCCCCCAAAATAAAAAATGCCCTACCCTATTCTAAAATACAAAAGTAATCAGCTCTTTTACCAGCCCTTAAAAGGGCTTTTTGTGGGGCCTTGCCCCAAAGTAATCAGCTCTTTTGCCTAAAAATAAAATACAATACCCCCCCAACATTACAACCCACCACCCACATACCCCTACTCTAACGCACCCAAACCCCCCTTAAAAAAACCTATCGCTAACCCCCTGAAGATCAGGTGCTCAGAGGAGGTCCATCATCCGGTAGAAGTCTTCATCCAAGCGAGGCAAGAAGAGGTCCTTCATCCGGTAGAAGTGTTCATCCAGGCGGCGTCTTCAATCTTCATCCATCCGGAGCGGAGCCATCTTCAAAGGAGCCGACGCGGAGCCCTCCTCTTCTACCGACGGACTAACGACGAATGAAGGTTCCTTTAAGGGACGTCATCCAAGATGGCGTCCCTTCAATTCCAATTGGCTGATAGAATTCTATCAGCCAATCGGAATTAAGGTAGAAAAAATCTGATTGGCTGATGCAATCAGCCAATCAGATTGAAGTTCAATCCGATTGGCTGATCCAATCAGCCAATCGTATTGAACTCGCATTCTATTGGCTGTTCCGATTCGGTAGAAGAGGATGGCTCCGCGTCGGCTCCTTTGAAGATGGCTCCGCTCCGGATGGATGAAGATTGAAGACGCCGCCTGGATGAACACTTCTACCGGATGAAGGACCTTTTCTTGCCCGCTTGGATGAAGACTTCTACTGGATGATGGATCTCCTCTGCGCACCTTGGATGAAGAATTCGGCTCGGCTGAGTGAAGACGACTCAAGGTAGAATGATCTTCAGGGGGTTAGCGATAGGTTTTTTAAGGGGGGTTTGGGTGGGTTAGAGTAGAGGTATGTGGGTGGTGGGTTGTAATGTTGGGGGGGTATTGTATTTTATTTTCAGGCAAAAGAGCTGATTACTTTGGGGCAAGGCCCCGCAAAAAGCCCTTTTAAGGGCTGGTAAAAGAGCTGATTACGTTTGTATTTTAGAATAGGGTAGGCCATTTTTATTTTGGGGGGCTTTTTTATTTTATTAGGGGGCTTAGATTAGGTGTAATTAGTTTAAACTGCTTGTAATTCTTTTTTATTTTTTGTAATTTAGTGTTTGGGTTTTTTGTATAATAGAATAGTTTATTTTATTGTATTTTATTTTAGGTAATTGTAGATAATTTATTTAATTAATTTAATGATAGTGTAGTGTTAGGTTTAATTGTTACTTAGGTTAGGATTTATTTTACAGGTAATTTTGTATTTATTTTAACTAGGTAGCTATTAAATAGTTAATAACTATTTAATAGCTATTGTACCTAGTTAAAATAAATACAAAGTTGCCTGTAAAATAAATATAAATCCTAAAATAGCTACAATATAATTATTCGTTATAGTGTAGCTATATTAGGGTTTATTTTACAGGTAAGTATTTAGCTTTAAATAGGAATACTTTAGTTAATAAGAGTTAATTTATTTAGTTTAAATTATATTTAACTTAGGGGGGTGTTAGGGTTAGACTTAGCTTTAGGGTTTAATACATTTATTATAGTAGCGGCGAGGTCCGGTCGACAGATTAGGGGTTAATACTTGAAGTTAGGTGGCGGTGACGTTGGGGGGGCAGATTAGGGGTTAATAAATATTATGTAGGTGTCGGCAATGTTGGGGGCAGCAGATTAGGGGTTCATAGGGATAATGTAGGTGGCGGCGGTGTCCGGAGCGGCAGATTAGGGGTTAATAGTGTAATGCAGGTGTCAGCGATAGAGGGGTCGGCAGATTAGGGGTTAATAAGTGTATGGTTAGGGGTGTTTAGACTCCGGGTTCATGTTAGGGTGTTAGGTGCAGACTTAGAAAGTGTTTCCCCATAGGAAACAATGGGGCTGTGTTAGGAGCTTAACGTTTTGCCTGCTTACCGCTACCGTAAGCAACGCTGGTATTGAGGGTTGAAGTGGCGTTAAATTATGCTTAACGCTCCCTTTTTGGAGCCTAACGCAGCCATTCAGACAACTCTAAATACCAGCGTTGTTTGGAAGCAGCGGTAGGAAAAAAAGGTGCGTTAGCTACGCGGCTTTTTACCGACAAAGCTCTAAATCTAGGTGTAAGTACTCTAACCTAACACCCCATTAAATAAACCCAAATTACCTAAACTATTACATTTTAAAGTTACAAAAAATAAAAGAAACTAAGTTTACAAAAAATAAAAAAAACTAACATTACAGAAAATAAAAAAAATCAAATTACCAAATTTAACAAAATTAAACCTAATCCCTATGAAAATAAAAAAGACCCCCACAAATTAAAACACCCCCTACTATAAGAATAAACTACCAGTTGCCCTTAAAAGGGCTTTTTGCATTGCCCCAAGATAATCAGCTATTTTACAAAAAATATACAAATTCCCACCTAACATTAAACCCCCCATCCCCCAAAATAAAGGAACCTAACACTAAAAAAACCTAAATTTAGCTCTTTTACTGCCCATCCCTAATCTAAATAAAACAACCCCCCCCCCCAAAAAAAAAAAAACCCATAAAAAATCCAGTTGGTGTAGTCTTTATCCAAGCGCAACCTCTTTTTCTTCCAGGAACATTCCTATTGGCTGATTTGATTCTTCCAATTCAAATCAGCCAATAGGATGAAAGCTACTCAAATCCTATTGGCTGTTTAAATTAGCCAATTGTAAGGTCAGGTACTTATGGATCTCAACTGCGGAAGTATTGGATTGTATGCCGTGTAACAAAGACACACTGTGTGAGTACAATGTATCCTTTATTATTGGCAAGTATGCTGCTATTGAATTCGTGTGACCTAATCAGTAAATCTGAATTAGGTTTAGTTGCAAGCTTGAAGTTCAGTTCACTGCTGTAAAGCTAATGAGGAGTAATGAGAATCTTGCTAAATAGAATTGAGAGATGTCACAGAAATAATGGTATATCTGCTGTCTCCTAATATATGCTGTGAGGCATGAGGTGAGACGGGTGACTCTTAATTCTCTGTGGATGCGGCAAGTCCAGGCACAGAGGGGCTACGGCTACACAGTAACTGAAGTTCAGTGGAGAGGGAGTAGCGGGCGCCTGTTAATCAGTGCGTCTGTGTGCCGCGCAGTGTTCAGAGCTGACAGGCTGAGGGAGAGGCCGCACAGCGTTCCGAGCTGACAGCTGAGGGAGAGGAGACACGCACAGCAAGCGGCCGTGTGTGAGCGGCACAGCAGGAATGCTGTTGTGTAAGTTTGTGCAGGCTATTTACAGTGATTTGGTGCATATGACTCTGCAGAGAGTTCTTCCTTGAATTAATGCTTTTCCCTTGCTGGTTCCGGTGCTAGCTACCAGAGCAACCAAGTACAGGAGAGTTAAAGTCAGCAAGGAGTTACCGTGTGTCACGGCCAGAAGGCTTCAAGTAGTTATATCAAAGTGGATAAGCAATCCAATAAAGTTGTAATCCTCTGAAACCCAGGAGGTTTAGTTCCTTGGCGTAGTTAGTATAAGCCTTAGGACGAATTCCTGTACTTAGGAGGGTACTCCTTGAGCTAGAGTAGATCAATGAATACAGCTGGTAACCACAATACTGAAGCAACAGGCAGGGCGTGTCCAAGGTTTAAATAACCTTGCAAGATGAGTGAGCAGGTAAATTAAAGGGCCAGCAAGAATATGAATGAATCCATGACATATCCCCCTCCTCAAGGTAGCTGCCCAGCCGCTACAAACCTAGGTCGATCCGGATTCCTCCTGTGGAACAAGGAGACCAATCTGGGCGCATGTACATGAGAAGAAGGCTCCCATGAATCGTCCTCATCTGAGTAACCCTTCCAGTGTATTAGATATTGTAAAACCCCATTGTAGATACGGGAGTCCTGAATACAGTCAATCTCGTATTCTTCCTCAGTTCCTAGTAAAGTCTCCGGGGAGGATGGGATGTTGGCCATCCTGGTTGCATGGTATGGCTTCAATAAGGAAACATGAAACGTAGGATGCAGTCTGGTGGTAGCCGGTAATTGCAAGGTGACAGCATTCTGATTAATTATCCTAAGAATTGGATACGGACCTATGAAGGCTGGACTAAATTTCTTGCTGGGGGTTTTGAGTTTGATGTTTTTGGTGGATAACCATACCAAATCTCCTATGCTATAGGATGGGCGTTGGCGTCGTCGAAGGTTGTAGTAATGACATTGATGGGTCTGTGACTCTCTTATATGGTTTTTGAGCTCCAGGAAAAGATCTTGAAGGGACTTAGTGAGATCATCGAGTTTTGGACAATTCGAATCAGTTCGTGGATGAAGTTGGAAGGTAGGATGGAAGGCGTAATTTGCAAAGAATGGTGTTTTGAGAGTGGTTGAACTTGTAGAATTGTTGTAGGCATATTCTGCCATAGCGAGGGTGGAGGCCCATTGGTCCTGGTGGCTGGAACAATAAGATCGGATGTATTGTTCGAGCCATTGATTTATTCGCTCAGTTTGTCCGTTGGACTGCGGGTGGAATGAAGAGGAAAACCTAAGTTCTACCTTCATGTTCTCACATAAATGTCTCCAGAACCGTGAGGTGAACTGACTTCCCCTGTCCGTCACAATAGAGTCTGGAAGGCCATGTAGTTTCACGATGTTATTTAGAAATAACATTGCAAGTTCTGAAGAGGTGGGTAACTTGTGGTACGGCAAGAAATGGGCCATCTTAGTAAGATGGTCTACTACAACAAGTATGGTGTTGTAACCATTTGACAAGGGAAGCTCTACGATGAAATCCATACCTATGGTTTGCCAGGAACGGTCAGGAATTTGTAACGGTAACAACAGGCCGAAAGGAGGTTTCCTATCAGTCTTAGAGATGGTGCATACGTGACAGCTTTGAACATAGTTTTTAACCGAGGATCTCATGGAGGGCCACCAGTAAGTGCGTGAGAGAAGCTCATAGGTTTTATGGATTCCATGATGTCCTGCCATAGGTGAGTCATGATGTTCGTTCAACAAATTGTCTCGTAAGGATGGAGGAACATAGAGTCGTCCATGGTGATAGTAGAGACCGTCCTGTTCCAACCTGGGATCGTTCTTAGAGATGGAGGTATCTTCATTCTGAAGTATCTTAAGAACCTCCGGATAAGTGGGAGACAAGGCAATTATTTGATCAACTGGAATGACGGTACTGGGAGTAGCGAAAGATGGTGGTTTGGTGTCTTTCAGAGAGAGGGCATCCGCTTTCCCATTTTTGCTACCGGGTCTGTAACTTATATGGAAATCGAACTGTGATAGGAACAAGCTCCATCTCAACTGTCTGGAGGATAGAGTACGGTTTGTGAGGAGGTACTCCAAGTTTTTGTGGTCCGTGTATATAAGAATGGGATATTTGCAGCCCTCCAAAAGATGTCTCCAGTGTTCCAGGGAAACCTTGATGGCTAGGAGTTCTTTCTCGCCTACAGGGTAATTGTATTCAGCTGGCGTCATAACCCTGGAGAAGTAGGCGATAGGGTGGAGTGGTTGCTCTGGAGTTTTCCGTTGTGATAAAATGGAACCTAGGGCATAATCGGAAGCGTCTACTTCAAGTACGTAATGTGATTCTGGATCAGGAAATTCGAGAATTGGTGCTTTGGTGAAGGCCGTTTTAAGATGGTTGAAGATGGCATGAGTTTTTTCGGTCCAGACATAGGGAGTGTTGACACTAGTAAGAGTGGTCAAGGGTTTAGTAAGAGCGGAATAATTCCTGATGAATTTCCTGTAATAGTTGGAAAATCTGAGAAATTTCTGCAGGTCTTTTCTGGATGTGGGTATAGGCCAATTTTTGATAGTTTCAACTTTGGAGTCATCCATCTGGACACCTGCAGGAGTAATGGTGTAACCCAAGAAGGTGATTTCTGAGGAGTGGAAGATGCACTTTTCCAATTTAGCAAAGAGTCGGTGTTGTCGGAGGCGTGAGAGTACCCAACGGACGTGGTTCTTGTGTTCAGTGATGTTATTGGAGTATATCAGGATATCATCTAAATACACAACAACGCAGATGTCAAGGAGGTCGCGGAAGATATCGTTGATGAAATATTGAAAGGTTGCTGGGGCGTTGCATAGCCCAAATGGTATGACCTTATACTCATAGAGTCCATATCTTGTTCTGAAGGCCGTGAGCCACTCGTCCCCTTTCCGGATCCTGACAAGATTGTAGGCTCGACGGAGGTCTAATTTAGTATATATGGTAGCCTGTCTGAGATGTTCGATGAGTTCAGGAATTAGAGGTAGGGGGTATCGGTTCTTCACTTTCCGCTTGTTGAGTTCTCGATAGTCGATAATTGGGTGAAGTGAGTGATCCTTATTCCTCACGAAGAAGATGCCTGCACCAGAAGGGGATGTTGATGGTTGTATGAAGCCTTTCCTCAGGTTTTCAGATAAGTAATTTTTTAGATGTTCTAGCTCCGGTTCAGAAAGGGGATAGATGTGACCGTACGGTATAGCCGCCCCGGGTAAGAGATCAATGGGGCAGTCATATGGACGGTGAGGGGGGAGTGTTTCTGCCTCCTTTTCACTGAACACATCAAGGTAGTCATGATAATCTTCTGGAAGGGTATTCTGCTTCTGGGAGAGAGTACAAATCAATGGATGAATAAAACAAGTATTCTTACAGAACGGTGAGAGGAATTCTACTTCGAGACGGTCCCAGTGAATGGTGGGTTGGTGTATCTGCAACCATTGCAAGCCGAGTACTACCTGGAACATGGGAGAGTTAATAACATCGAATGTGATGTATTCAGTGTGTGCTGATGAGGTAGATACCCTAATGGGGACTGTCTCATGTGTGATAGGACCAGAACTGATGGTAGTACCATCAATGATTCTAATCGACACGGGTCTTGCTTTCAAAACAGTGGGAATTTTATTTACAGTGACAAAAACAGCATTGATATAGGATGACTGCGCCCCAGAGTCGATGATTGCTTCAGTGAGTACCTGATGCTGATCCCACTGCAAAGTAAGAGACAAGGAACAATAAGCAACTTGATTTAAATTAGTAGTCAAACAGGTTGTTTTGAGCTTAGACTTACGTCTTTTTTGTCTTTGGAGGATGGGACAGTCCTTAACAGTGTGGTTATTGGAAGCGCAGTACATGCAGAGGTTGTTTATGCGTCTGCGGTTCCTTTCCTCGGGCTGTAACGGTCCCTTTGTAAACCCAAGGTCCATTGGTTCAGCTGCTTGAGTTACTATGGGTTTATGGTACGAGGGAGCAGGTTTACTGACGGTATCCAACCCTTGTCTTTCAGATTTGCGCTCCCTCAGCCTTCTATCTATCTGGATACTGAGGGTGATTAGACCATCCAAAGACCTAGGGAGCTCTGTGCGAGCGAGTTCGTCTTTTAGAGCTTCGTTTAAGCCAAGGCGATACTGGTTCCTAAGAGCTATTTCACTCCATTCCATATCCTTGCTATATTGCTTGAACTCACTTAAGTATTCTTCCACATGCCTTTTCCCTTGTCTTAGTGATCTCATTTTGGTTTCAGCTGTGAGCTGGGTGTTGATGTCTTGATAGAGGATTGCCATTTCTTTGAAGAAATCTTCTAATGATGAAAGTATAGGGTGGTCCAGTTCAAAGAAAGAGTCAGCCCACTTGCGAGGCTCTCCTCTGAGGAAAGAAATAACAGTTAAAACCTTTACTCGCTCAGTTGCATAGGTTTTAGGTTTTAAACTGAATAGTAAATTGCAAGAATTTTTGAACTGAGTGAACAAGGCCCTGTCTCCGTGGAATTTGTCTGGCATAGAGACTTGAGGTTCGGGGGGGGGGTCTCTGGTGCAGGGGGCTTGCCAATGGAGTCTTTGATAATGTTGCTGAGAGTTACATTTTGAGCCTGTAAATCCCTGAGACCATGACTGAGTTGATCAACCCTCTGTGAGAGGGCGTAGACAATTTGGGGTAACTCCGCTGGATCCATCCTTTTTAAGGCTTCAGTATTCTGTAAGGTCAGGTACTTATGGATCTCAGCTGTGGAAGTATTGGATTGTATGCCGTGTAACAAAGACACACTGTGTGAGTACAATGTATCCTTTATTATTGGCAAGTATGTAGCTATTGAATTCGTGTGACCTAATCAGTAAAATCTGAATTAGGTTTAGTTGCAAGCTTGAAGTTCAGTTCACTGCTGTAAAGCTAATGAGGAGTAATGAGAATTTTGCTAAATAGAATTGAGAGATGTCACAGAAATAATGGTATATCTGCTGTCTCCTAATATATGCTGTGAGGCATGAGGTGAGACGGGTGACTCTTAATTCTCTGTGGATGCGGCAAGTCCAGGCACAGAGGGGCTACGGCTACACAGTAACTGAAGTTCAGTGGATAAGCAATCCAATAAAGTTGTAATCCTCTGAAACCCAGGAGGTTTAGTTCCTTGGCGTAGTTAGTATAAGCCTTAGGACGAATTCCTGTACTTAGGAGGGTACTCCTTGAGCTAGAGTAGATCAATGAATACAGCTGGTAACCACAATACTGAAGCAACAGGAAGGGCGTGTCCAAGGTTTAAATAACCTTGCAAGGTGAGTGAGCAGGTAAATTAAAGGGCCAGCAAGAATATGAATGAATCCATGACACCAATAGAATGAGAGCAAGTGAAATTCTATTGGCTGATTTGAATAGCCAATAAAATGTCACTTGCTCTCATCCTATTGGATGATTTGATATGGAAGAATAAAATCAGCCAATAGGAATTCAAGGGACGTCATCTTTAATCGCGTACCTTGAATTCACTATTCAGTGTACGGCGGAGATCATATGAAGAGGATCCTCCACGCTCCATGGCTCCGCGGTTGCCGGTCTGCAGTTACAGGGTCGCCAGTCTTCAGCTCCGCGGTCTTCAGTCTTCAGCACCACTATGCGCAGGATGTTCCTGAAAGAAGAAGAGGTTGCCCTTGGAAGAAGACTTCACCGCCTGGAACAGGACCTTCTCCGCCGCACTTCAGAAACCATGAGTAGCAACCTGGGGGTTAGATTAAGTATTTTTTAAAGGTTTTTTTTTGGGGGGGGGGTTGTTTTATTTAGATTAGGGATGGGCAGTAAAAGAGCTAAATGCCCTTTTAAGGGCAATGCCCAAACAAATGCCCTTTTCAGGGCAATGGGTAGTTTAGGTTTTTTAGTGTTAGGTTCTTTTATTTTGGGGGGTGGGGGGTTTACTGTTAGGTGGGACTATTTTTTGTAAAAGCTGATTATCTTGGGGCAATGCCCTACAAAAATCCCTTTTAAGGGCTACTGGTAGTTTATTCTTAGAGTAGGGGGTGTTTTTATTTTGGGGGGCTTTTTTATTTTCATAGGGATTAGGTTTAATTTTGTTAAATTTGGTAATTTGATTTTTTATTTTCTGTAATGTTAGCTTTTTTATTTTTTGTAAACTTAGTTTTTTATTTTTTGTAACTTTAGAATGTATTAGTTTAGGTAATTTGGGTTTATTCAATGGGGTGTTAGGTTAGGGGGTGTTAGGTTAGGGTACTTAGTTATTTAAATAGTTATTTGCATTGTGGGTTTTGGCGGTTTAAAGGGTTAATAAGTTAATTAGGTTTATTCTGATGTAGCAATTTTGCGGATAAGGGGTTAATAGGGTAATTAGGTATATAGCGATGTGGGGGTTTTGCTGTTTAGGGGTTCATAGAGTAATTAGGTTTATTGCGATGTGGGGGTTTTGCGGTTTAGGGGTTAATAGGGTAATTAGGTTTATTGCGATGTGGGGGTAGAAAATATTTTTGATATATTTAAGACAGAAGTCCATTATAATTATAGTATTGCTGCACCTGTAGCTTAAATATTTATATAAAAGAAGAGTTACAAAATACGTTTCTACATCTGTAGTTTAAAAAATAATTAGACTGCTCTCTGGGCAGGCTTATCGACTAGTCTATCTATAAATCTATCTATCTATCTATCTATACATCTATCTCTCTATTATCTCTCTCTCTCTATGTATCTATCTATATATATCTATATATGTTATTTACTTGCTAATTGAGGACTTAAGAGTCTTATTATAGTAACTCTCAAGTGTAAACATTTATCATCTACAATTGATCGTAAACAATAATTAAGACAATGTCTATCTATCTATCTATCTAATCTTTATATGTATCTGTCTGTCGGTCTGTCTGTCTAGCTAATCTATCTATCAATCTATCTAATTTATCTATCTAATCTATCAATCTATTTATTTAATCTATCTATCAATCTATCTAATATTTCAATTTATCTAATCTATCTATCAATCTATCTAATATATCAATCTATCTAATCTATCTATCAATCTAATCGATCTATCAATCTATCTAATGTATTAATCTAATCTATCAATCTATCTAATCGATCTATCTAATCTATCTAATCTATCAATCTATCTATCTAATCTATAAATCTATCAATCTATCTAATCTATAAATCTATCTATTCTATCTATCAATCTATCTATCTAATCTATCAATGTATCAATCTATCTAATCTATCTAATCTATCTATCAATCTAATCGATCTATCAATCTATCTAATTTATTAATCTAATCTGTCAATCTATCTAATCGATCTATCTAATCTATCTAATCAATCTATCTAATCTATAAATCTATCTAGTCTATCTATCAATCTATCTAATCTTTCAATGTATCAATCTATCTAATCCATCTATCAATCTATCTAATCTATCCCCCAAACATTATACAGAGCAGCAGGTTTATTATTATTATTGATTACTTCTAAGTTACCTTTGGGTCCCAAAAACAATTTTGCACCAGGGCCTACTGTTGAATAGCAAATTAATTAGAGATTGAAGGTGGGGGAAAGCAGTAAACTAATCTGCATAAGAGACCTCTTAATAAATTAATTTGTAATGTATAATTTATATAATTATATTATTATGAGGTTTTATGTCACAGGGTAAGAGCAAGAAGGACACAATTATCAAATAATTGTAGGAAAGCATACAACTAAAAAGAGGTAGCTCTTCGCTGTGTGATAAGGGATATGATACTGCTTTAACACAGTGCCAGCAATGATAGAATGTTACAGCTATATAATTGCATTCATACTTAATCTTTATTTATTTACAAAGACATTCATTCATACAAACAATGTTGGCTGAGATTAAAACACTTAAAGGGACACTAAACCCAAATTGTTTATTTTGTGATTCAGATAGAGCAGGCAATTTTAAACAACTTTCTAATTTACTCCTATAATAGAAAATAACGCATGCGCACACTGCGCAGCATACTCATCTGAAGCTGGATCAACAGAGAGTGTCTTCTTAGCCCTAAGACGGTGACGTTGCCGATGACGTTGCGTGTAGTCGCGCATGCGCATTGTGTCCGTTAGTCGCCATGTTCCAACTGGAGTTGTCCTCCAGGATTGGAATACAGTTAGTGAGTATAAATACGTGGGTTTGGAAAAAGGTGAAAATTATTAAACTGATATATTGCAAACGACAAAGATTTGAAATAGGATGTAATTTAAAAAAGTAATTATTTATTGGTATACTATTGTTAGAACACGAGTGAATATTTGACTACAGTGTCCCTTTAAGAGGCAAGCGCGATAGCTCTGGGTTAAGGACAGAGCGCGCCGATGACACGGGAGCCATGTCCGATACTGCGTCACAATTTGCAGAACATGAGGACAGAGAGCTTCATTCTGTGGGTGACGGATCTGATCCGGGGAGACCGGATTCAGAAATTTCAAATTTAAAATTTAAGCTTGAGAACCTCCGTGTATTGCTAGGGGAGGTGTTAGCGGCTCTGAATGATTGCGACACGGTTGCAATCTCAGAGAAATTATGTAGGCTGGATAAATACTATGCGGTACCGGTGTGTACTGACGTTTTTCCTATACCTAAAAGGCTTACAGAGATTATTAGCAAGGAGTGGGATAGACCCGGTGTGCCCTTTTCCCCTCCTCCAATATTTAGAAAAATGTTCCCAATAGACGCCACCACACGAGACTTATGGCAGACGGTCCCTAGGGTGGAGGGAGCAGTTTCTACTTTAGCCAAGCGTACCACTATCCCGGTGGAGGATAGTTGTGCTTTCTCAGATCCAATGGATAAAAAATTAGAAGGTTACCTTAAGAAAATGTTTGTTCAACAAGGTTTTATATTACAGCCCCTTGCATGCATTGCGCCCGTCACTGCTGCAGCGGCATTCTGGTTTGAGTCCCTGGAAGAGGCTATTCGCACAGCACCATTGGATGAGATTATGAATAAGCTTAAAGCCCTTAAGCTAGCTAATGCATTTGTTTCGGATGCCGTTGTGCATTTAACCAAACTCACTGCTAAGAACTCCGGATTCGCCATCCAGGCGCGCAGAGCGCTATGGCTTAAATCCTGGTCAGCAGATGTAACTTCTAAATCTAAATTGCTTAATATTCCTTTCAAAGGGCAAACCTTATTCGGGCCCGGTTTGAAAGAAATTATTGCTGACATTACTGGTGGTAAGGGTCACACCCTTCCTCAGGACAGGGCCAAATCAAAGGCCAAACAGTCTAATTTTCGTCCCTTTCATAATTTCAAGGCAGGAGCAGCATCAACTTCCTCCGCTCCAAAACAGGAAGGGACTGCTACTCGTTACAGACAGGGTTGGAAAGGCAACCAGTCCTGGAACAAGGGCAAGCAGGTCAGAAAACCTACTTCTGCCCCTAAGACAGCATGAAGAAAGGGCCCCCTATCCGGAAACGGATCTAGTGGGGGGCAGACTTTCTCTCTTCGCCCAGGCCTTGGCAAGAGATGTCCAGGATCCCTGGGCATTGGAGATAATATCTCAGGGATATCTTCTGGACTTCAAAACTTCTCCTCCACAAGGGAGATTTCATCTGTCAAGGTTATCAACAAATCTAATAAAGAAAGAGGTAACAATATTAAAATTTATTAAAACTTCTAAGTACTAAAAATACCTGCACACATCAAACTAAGATTGCACTCTGGAAGCAATCAAGGAGATACCCAAAAGATAAAAACAAAAATAGATGTGGCGCTAAAGACAGCTCGGTATATCTAAAAATCAAGATTCCCAATAGAACAAGGATAATACCTAATATTAATAAAACGTTATACAAAAAACGGACTCAACTGTTATTAATAAAATCACATAATCTTTATATTGGATATTAAAATTAAACTGAGTGTTAAAATAAATCATTCAATAGCATAAGTTAATAGTACATATAAATACACATACATAAATTGATATATAATGACATTAAATGAACCACCGGTGGTTTAATTAAATCCTATAAAACTAATACATTCTAATAATAAAAGGAAAAAACTTTTCTTAGGCGTATCTCAGTGTAGATTCCACTGAAAGTTCCACTTTGCAAAAACTGTCCTATGTGAAATCCAACAGTAAAAAAAGTGTGTGATTTAGAAGGTCAGATAAGCCAAAAGGACCCGTTGTTTTACTGTACTATTTCAATGTGTCCAGACAGTCACAAGAATCCCCAATCCAATCTGACAAGTGCTAAAAGTAAATGAAAGTACCTTTTTCGCTGCAGGACAAGTACCTCCGGGCAGGCTCTCTTTGGGTTCAGAGACTCAACCGGTACTTCGATCACTTTTCTTGTATGTAGTGACCTGGTATTCAAGTCCCTTCTCGCAGCTGTTTTCCTGTCAGCTGTGGTCCTTCGTCGGCAAACGTTTGGCGTGTGACGTCAACTCGAACGTCACGTGGCTGAAGTCCTCCAATCTGTGAGGGGATTCCCCGCTGGCAGTATTGCTGCGGGAAATTTGAAATCCAGACAATCTCAGAGCGCTCTGGTAGTTAGTGGTAGCAGTTCAATGGTGCATCTACGCGTTTCAGCCGTGGATCTTGACAAAGGCTGGTACACGGCTGAAACGCGTAGATGCACCATTGAACTGCTACCACTAACTACCAGAGCGCTCTGAGATTGTCTAAGTCAGTGGAATGGGGATTACTCAGATCTGTCCCCTTTACTAAATCTGAACCAGGAGGCCAGAGATTCTCTTCTCTGGTGGTTGTCGCGGGTTCATCTGTCCAAAGGAATGACTTTTCGCAGACCAGATTGGACGATTGTAACAACAGATGCCAGCCTACTAGGCTGGGGTGCAGTCTGGAACTCCCTGAAGGCTCAGGGATCGTGGACTCAGGAGGAGAAACTCCTCCCAATAAACATTCTGGAGTTAAATATCAACCATCAAGGGGGAACCAGGAGCTCCCTAGCGATGTTAGAAGTCTCAGTAATAATTCATTGGGCAGAGTCTCACTCTTGCCACCTGTCAGCGATCCACATCCCAGGCGTAGAGAACTGGGAGGCGGATTTTCTAAGTCATCAGACTTTTCATCCGGGGGAGTGGGAACTCCATCCGGAGGTGTTTGCTCAACTGATCCATCGTTGGGGCAAACCAGAACTGGATCTCATGGCGTCTCGCCAGAACGCCAAGCTTCCTTGTTACGGATCCAGGTCCAGGGACCCAGGAGCGGTGCTGGTAGATGTACTAGCAGCCCCTTGGGTTTTCAACATGGCTTATGTGTTTCCTCCATTTCCGTTGCTACCCCGACTGATTGCCAGGATCAAACAGGAGAGAGCATCAGTGATTCTGATAGCGCCTGCGTGGCCACGCAGAACCTGGTATGCAGACCTAGTGGACATGTGGTCCTGTCCACCATGGTCTCTGCCTCTGAGGCAGGACCTTCTAATTCAGGGTCCTTTCAACCATCCAAGCCTAATTTCTCTGAGGCTGACTGCATGGAGATTGAACGCTTGATTCTATCAAAGCGTGGTTTTTCGGAGTCGGTAATTGATACATTAATACAGGCTCGGAAACCTGTTACCAGAAAAATTTACCATAAGATATGGCGTAAATATTTATATTGGTGTGAATCCAAGAGTTACTCATGGAGTAAGGTTAGGATTCCTAGGATATTGGCTTTTCTACAAGAAGGTTTAGAAAAGGGTTTATCCGCTAGTTCGTTAAAGGGACAGATTTCTGCTCTGTCTATTCTTTTACACAAACGTCTGGCAGAGAATCCAGACGTTCAGGCCTTTTGTCAGGCTTTGGCTAGGATTAAGCCTGTGTTTAAGACTGTTGCTCCTCCGTGGAGCTTAAACTTGTTTCTTAAAGTTCTTCAGGGTGTTCCGTTTGAACCCCTTCATTCCATTGATATTAAGCTTTTATCTTGGAAAGTTCTGTTTTTGATGGCTATTTCCTCGGCTCGAAGAGTCTCTGAGTTATCTGCCTTACATTGCGATTCTCCTTATCTGATTTTTCATTCAGACAAGGTAGTTCTGCGTACTAAACCTGGGTTTTTACCTAAGGTTGTTTCTAACAGGAATATCAATCAAGAGATTGTTGTTCTATCATTATGTCCTAATCCTTCCTCAAAGAAGGAACGCCTTTTGCATAATCTGGACGTAGTCCGTGCCCTGAAGTTCTACTTACAGGCAACTAAAGATTTTCGGCAAACTTCTTCTCTGTTTGTCGTTTATTCTGTTCAGAGGAGAGGTCAAAGGGCTTCGGCCACCTCTCTCTCTTTTTGGCTTCGTAGCATAATACGTTTAGCCTATGAGACTGCTGGACAGCAGCCTCCTGAAAGAATTACAGCTCATTCCACTAGAGCTGTGGCTTCCACCTGGGCCTTTAAAAATGAGGCCTCTGTTGAACAGATTTGCAAGGCTGCAACTTGGTCTTCACTTCATACCTTTTCAAAATGTTACAAATTTGACACTTTTGCTTCTTCGGAGGCTGTTTTTGGGAGAAAGGTTCTACAGGCAGTGGTTCCTTCTGTTTAATGTTCCTGCCTTGTCCCTCCCATCATCCGTGTACTTTAGCTTTGGTATTGGTATCCCATAAGTAATGGATGACCCGTGGACTGAACACACTTAACAAGAGAAAACATAATTTATGCTTACCTGATAAATTTATTTCTCTTGTAGTGTGTTCAGTCCACGGCCCGCCCTGTCCTTTTTTTGAGGCAGTTCTAAATTTTAATTAAAACTCCAGTCACCACTGCACCCTATAGTTTTTCCTTTCTCGTCTTGTTTCGGTCGAATGACTGGATATGACATGTGAGGGGAGGAGCTATATAGCAGCTCTGCTTGGGTGATCCTCTTGCAACTTCCTGTTGGGAAGGAGAATATATCCCATAAGTAATGGATGACCCGTGGACTGAACACACTACAAGAGAAATAAATTTATCAGGTAAGCATAAATTATGTTTTTGGTTGAGATCCTGGGTTATGTTTGCTTATTGGTGGGTAGATGTAAGCCTTCAATAAGCAATTGCTATCCATGGTGCTGAACCTAAAATGGGCTGGCTGTTAAGATTTAAATTCTTGCTTTTAAAATAAAGATAGCAAGAGAACAAAGAGAAATTGATAATAGGAGTAAATTAGAAAGTTGCTTACAATTGCATGCTCTATCTGAATCATGAAAGAACAAATTTGGGTTCAGTGTCCCTTTAAACCAGAAAGATTGGCCAATATTCGATTATCTCAAATGAGCTACTTTAATATTACACTAGTAATCTGAACTGCTGAGAGTCAAATGATACCAATACTGGATATGAGTTAAATCATTCCGGTAAGCAAATTAAAAGTAGGAGAGACAGAGCTTCTCCTGGTGACCCCTGACAGGCGTTTCACAAGAACGCTTCCTCAGAGGAAGTGTTCTTGTGAAACGCGCGTCAGGGGTTACCAGGAGAAGCTCTGTCTCTCCTACTTTTAATTTGTAATGTTATAACCTCTGGTTCCAGGGGATAAAATGCAGTACTGCTTTCCCTTTTAGATGTATAGTGCTGCCTGTGTCCCCCCTGCCTCCGGTGTATGGTGAAGCGAATAGCACCGCACAGGGGTAGGCATTTAGCCACCAATCAGCAAGCTGTACCCAGGTGCTGAACCAAAGATGGTCCATCTTGTAAGCTTACATTTCTGCTTTTTCAAATGAAGATATCAAGAGAACGAAGAAAAATTGATAATAGGAGTAATTAGAAAGCCGCTTAAAATTGCATGCGCTATCTGAATAATGAATGAAAAAATTTGGGTTCAGTATCCCTTTAACCTCTAGCGGTGTTGTCTCTTTTTTTAATTTTTTTTTTTAACTTTCTCTTGTAAGGTGTATCCAGTCCACGGATTCATCCATTACTTGTGGGATATTCTCCTTCCCAACAGGAAGCTGCAAGAGGATCACCCACAGCAGAGCTGTCTATATAGCTCCTCCCCTAACTGCCACTCCCAGTCATTCTCTTGCAGCTCTCAACAAGAAAGAAAGTATCAAGAGAGATGTGGTGAATTAGTGTAGTTTATCTTCAATCAAAAGTTTGTTATTTTTAAACGGTACCGGCGGTGTACTGTTTTTACCTCAGGCAGAAATTAGAAGAGTTTTGCCTGAGGTTTTTGATGATCTTAGCAGGTTGTAACTAAGGTCCACTGCTGTTCTCACACATAACTGAAGAGTATAGGAAAACTTCAGCTGGGGGAACGGCCTGCAGAATTAACTGCTCTGAGGTATGTTCAGTATATTTTTTTCTAGAGAGATGAT
The DNA here is from genome assembly GCF_027579735.1 of Bombina bombina. Taxonomy (NCBI): domain Eukaryota; kingdom Metazoa; phylum Chordata; class Amphibia; order Anura; family Bombinatoridae; genus Bombina; species Bombina bombina. The sequence goes on from NC_069510.1 coordinate 67,905,383, forward strand.
AAGGTCTAGAAAATGCTGACAGTGCCTGATATATTTAAGGTAAGCCTGATTACAGTGATTTAACAAACGACTGGCATCATGCTTGCAGTAAAGGGTAATATTCATGTTACTTGCTCTTATTACTTAGTATGTAAAACGTTTGCATGATATATAAAAAACGTTTTTTACTGAGGGTGATAAATCTTTATTTGGGGCCTAGTTTTCCACATGGCTGACTAGATTTCTCCTAGGAGTAGTTATTTATGGCCCTTTCACTTTGAGTGCATGGTGGGAGGGGCCTATTTTCACGCTCTAATTGCGCAGTAGTTTTTACATTCTGAGACATCTAGCTTCCCTGAAGGAGTCCCCTGACATATTGGACCTCTGTAAAGGGTTTTTGTGCCTACAAAAGTCGTTTTATGGGCAGGTAGGAGCCACAGTAGAGCTGTGGCAGTTTGCTTGTGACTGTTATAACGGTTTTACAGTTTTTCTGCTTCGTTTTTGAGCCTGAGGGGTTAATCATCCATTTGCAAGTGGGTGCAATGCTATTTTAGTCTATTATACACACTAAAAATTTCGTAGAGTTAACTGCTTTTCTCCAACATTGGTGTGTCCGGTCCACGGCGTCATCCTTACTTGTGGGATATTCTCTTCCCCAACAAGAAATGGCAAAGAGTCCCAGCAAAGCTGGCCATATAGTCCCTCCTAGGCTCCGCCCACCCCAGTCATTCTCTTTGCCGTTGCACAGGCAACATCTCCACGGAGATGGTTAAGAGTTTTTTGGTGTTTAAATGTAGTTTTTATTCTTCTATCAAGTGTTTGTTATTTTAAAATAGTGCTGGTATGTACTATTTACTCTGAAACAGAAAAGGATGAAGATTTCTGTTTGTGAGAGGAAGATGATTTTAGCAGACAGTAACTAAAATCGATTGCTGTTTCCACATAGGACTGTTGAGATGAAGTAACTTCAGTTGGGGGAAGCAGTTAGCAGACTTTTCTGCTTAAGGTATGACTAGCCATATTTCTAACAAGACCATGTAATGCTGGAAGGCTGTCATTTCCCCTCATGGGGACCGGTAAGCCATTTTCTTAGTCAAACAAACAGAATAAAGGGCTTATTATGGGCTAAAAAACTGGTAGACATTTTTATGGGCTAAATCGATTGCTTTATTTGGGCATTTTATTCATATTTATGCTGACAATTTGCATTTATAAACTTGGGGAACGTTTATTAAACGGCAGGCACTGTGTTAGACACCTTTTCCAGTCAGGGGGCCTTCCTAGTTGTAGACTGAGCCTCATTTTCGCGCCATTACTGCACAGTTGTTTTTTGAGAGCAGGGCATGCAGATGCATGTGTGAGGATCTAAAAATTGCTGGAAAAGCTTCTAGAAGGCGTCAATTGGTATCGTATTCCCCTCTGGGCTTGGTTGGGTCTCAGCAAAGACTATAGCTGGGACTGTATAGGGGTTAAATTTATAAATGGCTCCGGTTCCGTTAAGGGTTAAAGCTCTGAAATTTGGTGTGCAATACTATTAATGCTTTAAGACACTGTGGTGAAATTTTTGGTAATTTTGGTAATTTTTTAACAATTCCTTCATACTTTTTCACATATTCAGTAATAAAGTGTTTTCTGTTTAAAATTTAAAGAGACAGTAACGGTTTTGTTTTAAAACGTTTTTTGTGCTTTGTTGACAAGTTTAAGCCTGTTTAACATGTCTGTACCTTCAGATAAGCTATGTTCTATATGTATGAAAGCCAATGTGTCTCCCCATTTAAATTTATGTGATAATTGTGCCATAGCGTCCAAACAAAGTAAGGACAGTACTGCCACAGATAATGAAATTGCCCAAGATAATTCCTCAGATGAGGGGAGTAAACATGATACTACATCATCTCCTACTGTGTCTACACCAGTTTTGCCCATGCAGGAGGCCCCTAGTACATCTAGTGCGCCAATACTTATTACCATGCAACAATTAACGGCTGTAATGGATAACTCCATAGCAAATATTTTATCCAAAATGCCTACTTATCAGAGAAAGCGCGATTGCTCTGTTTTAAACACTGAAGAGCAGGAGGGCGCTGATGATAATTGTTCTGTCATACCCTCACACCAATCTGAAGGAGCCATGAGGGAGGTTTTGTCAGATGGAGAAATCTCAGATTCGGGAAAGATTTCTCAACAAGCTGAACCTGATGTTGTGACATTTAAATTTAAATTAGAACATCTCCGCGCACTGCTTAAGGAGGTGTTATCTACTCTGGATGATTGTGACAACTTGGTCATTCCAGAGAAATTATGCAAGATGGACAAGTTCCTAGAGGTTCCGGTGCACCCCAACACTTTTCCTATACCCAAGCGGGTGGCGGACATAGTAAATAAGGAGTGGGAAAAGCCCGGCATACCTTTTGTTCCCCCCCCCCTATATTTAAGAAATTATTTCCTATGGTCGACCCCAGAAAGGACTTATGGCAGACAGTCCCTAAGGTCGAGGGGGCAGTTTCTACTCTAAAATAATCGAAGATAGTTGTGCTTTCAAAGATCCTATGGATAAAAAATTGGAAGGTTTGCTTAAAAAGATTTTTGTACAGCAAGGTTACCTTCTACAACCAATTTCGTGCATTGTTCCTGTCACTACAGCAGCGTGGTTCTGGTTCGAGGAACTAGAAAAGTCGCTCAGTAGAGAGACTCCATATGAGGAGGTTATGGACAGAGTTCACGCACTTAAATTGGCTAACTCTTTTATTTTAGATGCCGCTTTGCAATTAGCTAGATTAGCGGCAAAAAATTCAGGGTTTGCTATCGTGGCACGCAGAGCGCTTTGGCTAAAGTCTTGGTCAGCGGATGTGTCATCCAAGACAAAATTGCTTAACATCCCTTTCAAAGGTAAAACTCTATTTGGACCAGAATTGAAAGAGATTATTTCAGACATCACTGGGGGAAAGGGCCACGCCCTTCCACAAGATAGGTCTTTCAAGGCTAAAAATAAGTCTAATTTTCGTCCCTTTCGCAATTTCAGGAACGGACCGGCCTCTAATTCTGCATCCTCTAAGCAAGAGGGTAATGCCTCACAACCCAAACCAGCCTGGAAACCGATGCAAGGCTGGAACAAGGGTAAGCAGGCCAAGAAGCCTGCCGCTGCTAACAAAACAGCATGAAGGAGTAGCCCCCGATCCGGGACCGGATCTAGTGGGGGGCAGACTCTCTCTCTTTGCTCAGGCTTGGGCAAGAGATGTTCAGGATCCCTGGGCGCTAGAAATAGTTTCTCAGGGTTATCTCCTGGAATTCAAGGAACTACCCCCAAGGGGAAGGTTCCACATGTCTCACTTATCCTCAAACCAAATAAAGAGACAGACATTCTTACTTTGTGTAGAAGACCTGTTAAAGATGGGAGTGATACACCCAGTTCCAATAAAGGAACAAGGAATGGGATTTTATTCCAATCTGTTCGTAGTTCCCAAAAAAGAGGGAACTTTCAGACCAATTTTGGATTTGAAGATCCTAAACAAATTTCTCAGGGTACCATCGTTCAAGATGGAAACCATTCGAACGATTCTACCCACTATCCAGGAAAGTCAATTTATGACTACCGTGGATCTAAAGGATGCGTACCTACATATTTCTATCCACAAAGAACGTCATCAGTTCCTAAGGTTCGCTTTTCTGGACAAGCATTACCAGTTTGTGGCCCTCCCATTCGGGTTAGCCACTGCTCCAAGGATTTTCACAAAGGTACTAGGGTCCCTTCTAGCGGTTCTAAGACCGAGGGGCATTGCAGTAGTACCTTACTTGGACGACATTCTAATACAAGCGTCGTCCCTGTCAAAAGCAAAGGCTCATACAGACATAGTTCTAGCCTTTCTCAGATCACACGGATGGAAGGTGAACATAGAAAAAAGTTCTCTGTCTCCTTCGACAAGAGTTCCCTTCTTGGGAACAATAATAGATTCCTTAGAAATGAGGATTTTTCTGACAGAGGTCAGAAAATCAAAACTTCTAAGCTCTTGTCAAGTGCTTCATTCTGTTCCTCGTCCTTCCATAGCGCAGTGCATGGAAGTAGTAGGGTTGATGGTTGCAACAATGGACATAGTTCCTTTTGCACGAATTCATCTAAGACCATTACAACTGTGCATGCTCAAACAGTGGAATGGGGACTATACAGACTTGTCTCCAATGATTCAAGTAGATCAGAAGACCAGAGATTCACTCCGTTGGTGGCTGACCCTGGACCATCTGTCCCAGGGAATGAGCTTCCGCAGACCAGAGTGGGTCATTGTCACGACCGACGCCAGTCTAGTGGGCTGGGGCGCGGTCTGGGAATCCCTAAAAGCTCAGGGTCTATGGTCTCGGGAAGAGTCTCTTCTCCCGATAAACATTCTGGAACTCAGAGCGATATTCAATGCTCTCAGGGCTTGGCCTCAACTAGCAAAGGCCAGATTCATAAGGTTCCAATCAGACAACATGACGACCGTTGCGTATATCAATCATCAGGGGGGAACAAGGAGTTCCCTGGCGATGAAAGAAGTGACCAAGATAATTCAATGGGCGGAGGATCACTCCTGCCACCTGTCTGCGATCCACATCCCAGGTGTGGAAAACTGGGAGGCGGATTTTCTGAGTCGTCAGACATTCCATCCGGGGGAGTGGGAACTCCATCCGGAGATCTTTGCCCAAATAACTCAATTATGGGGCATCCCAGACATGGATCTGATGGCGTCTCGTCAGAACTTCAAGGTTCCTTGCTACGGGTCCAGATCCAGGGATCCCAAGGCGACTCTAGTAGATGCACTAGTAGCACCTTGGACCTTCAACCTAGCTTATGTATTTCCACCGTTTCCTCTCATTCCCAGGCTGGTAGCCAGGATCAATCAGGAGAGGGCCTCGGTGATCTTGATAGCTCCTGCGTGGCCACGCAGGACTTGGTATGCAGACCTGGTGAATATGTCATCGGCTCAACCATGGAAGCTACCTTTGAGACAGGACCTTCTTGTTCAGGGTCCATTCGAACATCCAAATCTGGTCTCCCTCCAGCTGACGGCTTGGAGATTGAACGCTTGATTCTATCGAAGCGTGGGTTTTCAGATTCTGTGATAGATACTCTGGTTCAGGCCAGAAAACCGGTAACTAGAAAGATTTACCATAAAATATGGAAAAAATATATCTGTTGGTGTGAATCCAAAGGATTCCCATGGGATAAGATAAAAATTCCTAAGATTCTCTCCTTTCTACAAGAAGGTTTGGAGAAAGGATTATCTGCAAGTTCTCTAAAGGGACAGATCTCTGCTTTATCTGTCTTACTACACAAAAGACTGGCAGCTGTGCCAGATGTTCAAGCATTTGTTCAGGCTCTGGTTAGGATCAAGCCTGTTTACAGACCTAAATCTAGTTCTTTCAGTTCTTCAAGGGGTTCCGTTTGAACCTTTACATTCCATAGATATTAAGTTACTATCTTGGAAAGTTTTGTTTTTGGTTGCTATTTCTTCAGCTAGAAGAGTTTCAGAGTTATCTGCTCTGCAGTGTTCTCCGCCCTATCTGGTGTTCCATGCAGATAAGGTGGTTTTGCGTACTAAGCCTGGTTTTCTTCCGAAGGTTGTTTCTAACAAGAATATTAACCAGGAGATAGTTGTACCTTCTTTATGTCCGAATCCAGTTTCAAAGAAGGAACGTTTGTTACACAATTTGGACGTAGTCCGTGCTCTAAAATTCTATTTAGAGGCTACAAAAGATTTCAGACAAACATCTTCTTTGTTTGTTGTCTATTCTGGTAAAAGGAGAGGTCAAAAAGCGACTTCTACCTCTCTTTCCTTTTGGCTTAAAAGCATCATCCGATTGGCTTATGAGACTGCCGGACGGCAGCCTCCTGAAAGAATCACAGCTCACTCCACTAGGGCTGTGGCTTCCACATGGGCCTTCAAGAACGAGGCTTCTGTTGACCAGATATGTAAGGCAGCGACTTGGTCTTCACTGCACACTTTTGCCAAATTTTACAATTTTGATACTTTTGCTTCTTCGGAGGCTATTTTTGGGAGAAAGGTTTTGCAAGCTGTGATGCCTTCCGTTTAGGTAACCTGATTTGCTCCCTTCCTTCATCCGTGTCCTAAAGCTTTGGTATTGGTTCCCACAAGTAAGGATGACGCCGTGGACCGGACACACCAATGTTGGAGAAAACAGAATTTATGCTTACCTGATAAATTACTTTCTCCAACGGTGTGTCCGGCCCACGGCCCGCCCTGGTTTTTTAATCAGGTCTGATGAATTATTTTCTCTAACTACAGTCACCACGGTACCATATGGTTTCTCCTATATATATTTCCTCCTGTCCGTCGGTCGAATGACTGGGGTGGGCGGAGCCTAGGAGGGACTATATGGCCAGCTTTGCTGGGACTCTTTGCCATTTCCTGTTGGGGAAGAGAATATCCCACAAGTAAGGATGACGCCGTGGACCGGACACACCGTTGGAGAAAGTAATTTATCAGGTAAGCATAAATTCTGTTTTTTTCACTGTTTTGCAGTTTTTGTGTTTGTTTTTTTCCCTTAAAGGCACAGTACCGTTTTTTATATTCTGCTTTTTCACATTAATTAAAGTGTTTTCCAAGCTTGCTGGTCTCATTACTAGTCTGTTAAACATCTCTGACATAGAGGAAACTCCTTGTTCATTATGTTTAGAAGCCATCGTGGAACCCCCTCTTAGAATGTGTACCAAATGCACTGATCTTACTATAAATTTTAAAGACCATATTCTGGCTTTAAAAGATTTATCACCAGAGGAAATTGAAAAGGGGGAAGTTATGCCGACTAACTCTCCCCACGTGTCAGAGCCTATAACTCCCGCTCAAGGGACGCCAAGTACATCTAGCGCGCCCATTGCGTATACTTTACAAGACATGGCGGCAGTTATGAATCATACCCTTACAGAGGTATTGTCCAAACTGCCAGGGTTACAAGGAAAGCGAGACAGCTCTGGGGCTAGAACAAATACAGAGCTCTCTGACGCTTTAGTAGCTATGTCTGATATACCCTCACAATGTGCAGAAGCCGAAGCAGGAGAGCTTCTATCTGTGGGTGATTTTTCTGAGTCAGGGAAGACACTTCAACCTGATTCTGATATGTCCACATTTAAATTTAAACTTGAACACCTCCGCGTGTTGCTCAGGGAGGTTTTAGCAACTCTGGATGACTGTGACGCCATTTTAGTCCCAGAGAAATTGTGTAAATTGGATAAATACTATGCAGTGCCTGTTTACACTGATGTTTTTCCAATCCCTAAGAGGTTTTCAGAAATTATTACTAAGGAATGGGATAGACCAGGTGTACCGTTCTCTCCCCCTCCTGTTTTTAAAAAGATGTTTCCTATAGATGCTGCTACACAGGACTTGTGGCAAACGGTCCCTAAGGTGGAGGGAGCAGTCTCTACCCTAGCGAAGCGTACAACTATCCCTGTCGAGGACAGTTGTGCTTTTCTAGATCCAATGGACAAAAGATTAGAGGGTTACCTTAAGAAAATTTTTATTCAACAAGGTTTTATTCTCCAGCCCCTTGCATGCATTGCCCCTGTCACTGCTGCTGCGGCCTTCTGGTTTGAGTCTCTAGAAGAGGCTCTACAGGTAGAAATCCCATTGGATGATATCCTTGACAAGCTTAAAGCTCTTAAGCTAGCCAATTCGTTTGTTTCTGACGCCGTTGTTCATTTAACCAAGCTAACGGCTAAAAACTCAGGTTTTGCTATTCAGGTGCGTAGGGCGATATGGCTCAAATCCTGGTCAGCTGACGTTACTTCAAAGTCTAAGCTTCTCAACATTCCCTTCAAGGGGCAGACCGTATTCGGGCCTGGACTGAAGGAGATCATTTCTGATATTACTGGAGGAAAAGGTCACGCCCTTCCTCAGGATAGGTCCAACAAATTAAGGACCAAACAGACTAATTTTCGTTCCCTTCGAAACTTCAAGAGTGGCGCAGCTTCAACTTCCTCTAATACAAAACAAGAGGGAAATTTTGCCCAGTCCAAGCCGGTCTGGAGACCTAACCAGGCTTGGAACAAAGGAAAGCAGGCCAAGAAACCTGCTGCTGCCTCTAAAACAGCATGAAGGATCAGCCCCCGATCCGGAAACGGATCTAGTAGGGGGCAGACTTTCTCTCTTCGCCCAGGCTTGGGCAAGAGATGTCTAGGATCCCTGGGCGTTGGAAATTGTGTCCCAGGGATATCTTCTGGATTTCAAAGCTTCTTCCCCAAAAGGGAGATTTCATCTCTCACAATTATCGGCAAACCAGATAAAGAGAGAGGCATTCTTACATTGTGTTCAAGACCTCCTAGTTATGGGAGTGATCCACCCAGTTCCAAAGGAGGAACAGGGGCAATGCTTCTATTCAAATCTGTTTGTAGTTCCCAAGAAAGAGGGAACTTTCAGACCAATCTTAGATCTCAAGATCCTAAACAAATTTCTCAGGGTCCCATCCTTCAAGATGGAGACTATTCGAACAATCCTACCTATGATCCAGGAGGGTCAATATATGACTACCGTGGATTTAAAGGATGCTTATCTTCACATTCCGATACACAGAGATCATCATCGGTTTCCCAGGTTCGCCTTCCTAGACAGGCATTGACAGTTTGTGGCTCTTCCCTTTGGGTTAGCTACGGCACCAAGAATTTTTACAAAAGTTCTAGGGTCACTCCTAGCGGTCCTAAGGCCGCAGGGTATAGCAGTAGCCCCTTACCTAGACGACATTCTGATACAAGCGTCGAATTTTCAAATCGCCAGGTCCCACACGGACATTGTTCTGGCATTCCTGAGGTCTCATGGGTGGAAGGTGAACGAAGAAAAGAGTTCTCTATCCCCTCTCACAAGAGTTACCTTCCTAGGAACTCTGATAAATTTTGTAAAAATGAAGATTTACCTGACAGAGGCCAGGTTGTCAAAACTTCTAAATTCCTGTCGTGTTCTTTATTCTACTTCTCGCCTTCAGTGGCTCAGTATATGGAAGTAATCGGCTTAATGGTAGCGGCAATGGACATAGTGCCGTTTGCCCGCCTACATCTCAGACCGCTGCAACTTTGCATGCTCAGTCAGTGAAATGGGGATTACATAGAATTGTCCCCTCTACTAAATCTGGATCAAGAGACCAGGGATTCTCTTCTCTGGTGGCTATCTCGAGTTCATCTGTCCAAGGGTATGACCTTCCGCAGGTCAGATTGGACAATAGTAACGACAGATGCCAGCCTTCTGGGCCGGGGTGCAGTCTGGAACTCCCTGAAGGCTCAGTGCTTGTGGACTCAGGAGGAGGCACTCTTTCCGATAAACATTCTGGAACTAAGAGCGATATTCAATGCTCTTCAAGCTTGGCCTCAGCTTGCTGCGGTCAGGTTCATCAGATTTCAGTAGAACAATATCACGACTGTAGCCTACATCAACCATCAAGGGGGAACAAGGAGTTCCCTAGCAATGTTGGAGGTTTCAAAAATAATTCTATGGGCAGAGATTCACTCTTGCCATCTATCAGCTATCCATATCCCAGGAATAGAGAACTGGGAGGCGGATTTTCTAAGTTGGCAGACTTTTCATCCGGGGGAGTGGGAACTCCATCCGGAGGTATTTGCACAGTTAATTCAACTTTGGGGCAAACCAGAACTGGATCTCATGGCGTCTCGTCAGAACGCCAAGCTTCCTTGTTATGGATCCAGGTCCAGGGATCCCAAGGCAGCGCTGATAGATGCTCTAGCAGCACCTTGGTCCTTCAACCTGGCTTATGTGTTTCCACCGTTTCCTCTGCTCCCTCGTCTGATTGCCAAGATCAAGCAGGGAGAGCTTAGGTGATTTTGATAGCACCTGCGTGGCCACGCAGGACTTGGTATGCAGATCTGGTGGACATGTCATCCCTTCCACCATGGACTCTGCCGCTGAGGCAGGACCTTCTACTTCAGGGTCCTTTCAACCATCCAAATCTAATTTCTCTGCGTCTGACTGCTTGGAGATTGAACGCTTGATTTTATCAAAGCGTGGTTTCTCTGAGTCGGTCATTGACATCTTAATTCAGGCTCAAAAGCCGGTCACTAGGAAAATCTATCATAAGATATGGTGTAGATATCTTCATTAGTGTGAATCCAAAGGTTACTCATGGAGTAAGGTCAGGATTCCTAGGATATTATCTTTTCTCCAAGAAGGATTGGAGAAGGGATTGTCAGCTAGTTCCTTAAAGGGACAGATTTCTGCTCTGTCTATCCTTTTGCACAAGCGTCTGGCTGATACTCCAGATGTTCAGGCGTTTTGTCAGGCTTTAGTTAGAATCAAGCCTGTGTTTAAACCTGTTGCTCCGCCATGGAGTTTATATTTAGTTCTTAAGGTTCCGGGGTTCCGTTTGAACCTTTGCATTCCATAGATATTAAACTTTTGTCTTGGAAAGTTCTGTTTTTAGTAGCTATCTCCTCGGCTCGAAGAGTTTCAGAGTTATCTGCTTTACAATGTGATTCCCCTTATCTCATTTTCCATGCAGATAAGGTAGTGTTACGTACCAAACCTGGTTTTCTTCCTAAGGTGGTATCTAATAAAAATATCAATCAGGAAATTGTTGTTCCTTCACTATGTCCTAATCCTTCATCAAAGAAGGAACGTCTTTTACACAATCTTGATGTGGTGCGTGCTTTAAAATTTTATTTACAAGCTACGAAGGATTTTCGTCAAACATCTGCTTTGTTTGTAGTCTACTCTGGACAGAAGAGCGGCCAAAAGGCTTTGGCAACTTCTCTTTCTTTTTGGCTAAGAAGTATAATCCGCTTAGCTTATGAGATTGCTGGCCAGCAGCCTCCTGAAAGAATTACAGCTCATTCCACTAGAGCAGTTGCTTCCACATGGGCTTTTAAGAATGAGGCTTCTGTTGAACAGATTTGTAAGGCGGCGACTTGGTCTTCGCTTCATACTTTTTCTAAATTCTACAAATTTGATACTTTTGCTTCTTCGGAGGCTATTTTTGGGAGAAAGGTATTACAGACAGTGGTGCCTTCCGTTTAAACGCCTGGACTGGACACACCTTACAAGAGAAAACAAAATTTATGCTTACCTGATAAATGTATTTCTCTTGTGGTGTATCCAGTCCACGGCCCGCCCTGTCATTTTAAGGCAGGTGTTTTCTATTTTTTAAACTACAGTCACCACTGCACCCTATAGTTTCTCCTTTCTCTTGCTTGTCTTCGGTCGAATGACTGGGAGTGGCAGTTAGGGGAGGAGCTATATAGACAGCTCTGCTGTGGGTGATCCTCTTGCAGCTTCCTGTTGGGAAGGAGAATATCCCACAAGTAATGGATGAATCCGTGGACTGGATACACCACAAGAGAAATAAATTTATCAGGTAAGCATAAATTTAGGTTTTTTTTTCAAATTGTCTTTTGTGCGTATTTTAAAGTGGACTATTTTACATAGGCATTTGGTTTTATAAAATATTTTTGTGACCCCAGTATCGATGGTGGAAGTCATTCTATACAGTTGGAAGTTAACAGCTGGGAGATAGAATTGGCCTGCATGATTTCAGTGGAGCTGATCTCGTAACTCAATGCCCTGATAAGGAGCAGTTACAAATCTCTTCCATCATTTTATTCAATCTAGGCAGTAGCGGACCTACTCAACAGAGCTCCACCCAAGGTAACTCAGTAATAAGCAATATAATATACATGTTTCTCTGTATAATAATATTCAGTAAAGAGCGCCAACAGATTCCACAGTGCTACAAACATAGGTATACAAGGTAACATTTATAGGGATCAAATGGGTAGAGGGCCCTGCCTAGAGTTGCACTGTTGTAGTCAGCTCTTATTAAGGTGACCTGCAAACAGTTGGGCTCTTAGGCTTACATGCTAAGGGGGTTCAAATGGATAGCAATGGAGGAGAGGAACTGGGATTAACAAAGGTTAGTGTAGGTTGTATGCATCCCTGAACATTAGAGTCTTTAGGGAGCGCTTGAAGCTTTCAAAACTAAGGGAGAGTCTTATGGAGCGATGCAGAGAGTTCTACAAGATGGGAGCCAGTCTGGAGAAGTCCTGTAAATGGGATTGTGAGGAAGTAACAAGAAAGGAGAGTAGGAGGTCATGAGCAGAGTGAAGGGGGCGGGAGACAAGGTCTGAGATAGATGTAGGGGGGAGCAGTGCAGTTGAGGGCTTTGTGTGTCAGAGTAAAAATTTTGTGTTTTATTCTGGAGGCAAGAGGAAGTCAGTGCAGGGATTGGCAGAGAGGTGCAGCAGAGGAAGAGTGAAGAGTAAGGAAGTTAGAGAGACCAGAGAGGACGTAGTTGCAGTAGTCAAGGCAGGAAAAGATGAGAGAGTGGATTCAAATTTTAGTTGTCTTGTGTGAGGAAATGTCTAATTTTAGAGATGTTTTTAAGGTGGAAGCGGCAAGATTTAGCCAAGGCCTGAATGTGAGGAGTGAAAGAAAGATCTGAGTCAAATGTGACCCCAACACATCAGGCATGCGGGTTAGGGGTAGTGATGGAGTTGTCGACAGTTATAGAGAGATATGGGGTGGAGAATTTGGAAGAAGGGGGGGAATAAGGAGCTCCGTTTTAGAGAGATTTAACTTAAGGTAGTGAGAGGACATCCAGGATGAGATGTGAGAAAGACAGTTAGTGACACGGGTTAGCAAGGAAGGAGATAGGTCTGGTGCAGAGAGGTAGATTTGGGTGTCATCAGCATACAAATGATATTAAAACCCGAGGGACTTTATTAAGGAATCTAATGATGATGTGTAGATTGAAAATTGAAGGGAACCGAGAACAGAGCCTTGCGGTACCCAAACAGAAAGTGGTAATGGGGCAGAGGAAGCCCCAGTGAAGGCTACACTAAAGGTATGGTTAGACAGGTAGGAAGAGAACCACAAGAGAGCTGTGTCACAAATGCTGAAGAATTGGAAGGTTTGGAGCAAAAGAGGGTGGTCAACAGTATCAAAGGCAGCAGACAAATCAAGGAGGATAAGCAGTGAGAAGTGGTCTTTGGATTTTGCCCATAAGTGACCTTAAAGGGACATAATACTCATATGCTAAATCACTTGAAACTGATGCAGTATAACTGTAAAAAGCTGACAGGAAAATATCACCTGAGCATCTCTATGTAAAAAAGGAAGATATTTTACCTCACAATCTCCTCAGCTCTGCAGAGTAAGTTCTGTGTAAAAAGTTATACTCAGCTGCTCCCAGCTGCAGGTAAAAAAAAATAAAAAAATGAAGAAATGAACAGCAGCCAATCAGCATAAGCAGTGCTGAGGTCATTAACTTTTACTGTGATCTCATGAGATTTGACTTGACTCTCATGAGATTTCATTGTAAACTTCCTTTACCTGATTGGTGAAATAAGATGAGAGTGCACGAGGCTCATCCCTTCAGATGTCCCAGGACAGACACACTAAAATGCTGCTTAGAAATCCTTTACAATGGGAGGTGGCTACTGAGGAACTTTTGAGGTAAAATATCTTTCTTTTTTACATAGAGATGTTCAGGAGATATTTTCTAGTCAGCTTTTTACAGCTATGCTGCATCACTTTCAAGTGTTTAAACATTTGGGTATTATGGCCCTTTAAGGATTGCTGTCTCTGTGGAGTGATGGGAGCAAAATCCAGATTGCAGTGGGTCAAGGAGGGAGTTTAATGCAAGGAAATGGAATAGGCGTGCATATACTAGCTTTTCAAGAAGCTTTGAGGCACGAGGGAGTAGGGAAATAGGGCGGTAGTTGGATGGGGAGGTTAGATCGAGAGAAGGTTTTTTGAGGATAGTTGTGACCAGTGCATGTTTTAGTGATGAGGGAAATATACCGGTGCTGAGGGAGAGGTTGAAAATGTGTGTGTGTATAGGGGTAAGGGTAAAAGAGATGGAGGGGAGTAGATGTGAGGGGATGGGGTCGAGGGGACAGGTAGTGAGGTGAGAGCACAGTATAAGTGCAGAAACTTCTTCCTCAGTAACAGGGGCAAAAGAGCTAAATTTAAAACTATGTGGGTTTTGAATGATTACGAGCTTTTGAGGGGGTGAGAGACTGGTAGTAGGTTGAGAGCTGATTTAGTTTCTGATGGAGTCGATTTTGTTATTGAAGTGGCTGGCAAATCTTGAGCTGAGAGAGAAGTTGTATTAGGAGGTTGGGGTGGGCGGAGAAGAGTATTGAAAGTGGAGAACAGATGTTTTGGTTTTGAAGAAAAAGTAGAGATTCGAGTAGAGAAGTAGTGTTGCTTAAGGGCAGAATAGTAGGAGTTCTAGATGAACTTGTGGTGAAGAAAGTCAGCTGAAGAAAGTCTTCAGTGCCACTCATCAGTAAGGTAACATCTGCGTAGGTACCGTGTCAAAGGAGTGTGCTGAGGATAAATGTGTGATTTCCGATCTATGTTAGGAGGGGCCAGATTGTCAAGGACCGATGTAAGGGTGGAATTATAGTGGCGGATAGATTGGTCAGGGTAAGAAAAGGAGGAGATGGAAGAGGTTTGAGAGAACCTGCGAGCTGTTGCTGATCTAATGACATAATGCTTCTGTGAAGTTTAGTGTGAGGGGTAAAAGGAGGGAGAGTTGTAGGGAGGGATGTGATGTTGCAAGTGAGGAGATGGTGGTCAGAAAGAGGAAAAGGGGAGTTTGTGAAGCATTAAATAGTGCATTGATAGCTAAAGATCAGATAAAGGGAGTGACCATCTTTGTGAGTGGGAGAGTCAGTCCAGTCTGACAGACCGAAAGAGGAAGTAAGTTGCAGAAGTTGTTTTGCAGAGGAGGCAGTGGGATTATCAAGAGGGATGTTAAAGTCACCAAGAATGAGGGCAGGGGTGTCTGAGGAAAGGAAGTAAGGTAGCTAGACAACAAAGTGATCTAGAAATAGAGTTGAGGGGGCGGTAACACGGTATATGACTGCAACACTTATAGAGAGGGGAGAGAATAAGCGAATCATGTTGGTTTGGAATGAAGAAAATGTGAGGGAAGAGATGGGATGTATTTGTTGAAAGGTGCAACGAGAGGAAAGTAAAATACAGACACCACCTCCTTGTCTATTGCCAGACTTAGGAGTATGGCTGAAGTGGAGACCCCCATGTGACAGTGCAGCATTGGATGCTGTGTATAAAGGAGAGAGCCAGGTTTCTGTGAGAGCCAGAAGGTTCAGGTAGTGGGAGATAAAGAGGTTATGGATAGAAGTGAGCTTGTTGCAAACAGAGCAAGAGTTCCAGAGTGCACAAGTGAAGGGGTAGTGGCTTTAGATACAAGAGGAATGTGAGTAAGGTGAGTAAGGTTATCTGGGCCATAGTGTTTCATTCTACCATGTGTATAGGCGATGGACTGAATGGGATAAAAAAGAGAAAATAGAGTGAAGTATTTTGTATGTTAAAATAAAGAATATTTGACTTCTGCAGAAAAAATGGGGCATGACTTTCAGCTTATAGGGATATAAACCCCCCAAAAAATATTTTATGAATACTTCTATTATTAAACGCGCTTCATTCTTTTGTTATCCTTTGTTGAAGGAGAATCACTGCACTACTGAGAGCTATAGGAGCACACTGTGTGAGCCAATGACAAGACACATGCAAGTGCAGCCTCCAATCACCAGCTAGTTCCCAGTAGTGCATTGCTGTTAACTAGCCTACCTAGATATCTTTTTCAACAAAGGATACCAAGAGAATAAAGAAAATTAGATAATAGACGTAAATTAAAACGTTGTTTGTAAATTGCATGTTTTATCTGAGCCATGAAAGAAAAATTGTGGGGTTTTATATCCCTTTAAGACGTTTAAGATGAGGATAAAGGGGTCACCAGGGAAACCTCACAGGGTCATATACAGCTCCTGGGTAAAGTATTCACTGTCACTTACAATGTATGAAATATGTTTTTTCCCTCTCTTGCAGAGAAGACATGTATGAACTGACGGTGTCCGGATCCCAGTGGCCTTCAACTGCTTTCATTGTAAGTTCCATGGATTTATTTATCTTTCTTGTTAAAATCAGATTAACTTTATAATATTATATACAATAATGTATGGATAAAGGAACCCCAGGATCCCATTGTTAAAATAACCTGTAATACAATCTATTGTAAAAGATATAAAAATAAAAACTTGCTTAAATGGATGTTGTAGTCAATTGCCCTCTACATTGATATAAGACTCCTTGGGGTCAATTTACTAATGTGCGAGCGGACATGTTACGATTTATCATTGCACCAGCAGTTCTTGTGAACTGCTGGTGCAATACCGCCCCACTGCAGATTCGCAGCCAATCGGCCGCTAGCAGGGGTGTCAATCTACACAATCGTATCCGATCGGGTTGATTTCTGTCCGCCGCCTCAGAGCAGGTCGGACAGGTTATGGAGTAGCAGTCTTTAGACCGCTGCTTTATAACTTTTGTTTTTGTCGAGCCCGAAGGAGTCCGTGGAGAGCTTGATAAATTGACCCCCTTAAATGGAAATATTAGAAGTGTGGTGCACAGCTGCAATAAGCGGCATTCTTATTACTAAAATCCAATTCCAAAGCCATGCATGTCTGATATTTCTGAACAAAGGGGACCCCAGAGAAGTTTTTACAACATTTTGTTTCATGACTGCAGTAATTGTGTGTAAATAATTTCAGTGAGAAACCCAAAATTTGTGAAAATTACTTTTTTTAATATAATTGGCGGTTACACAGAAGCATGAAATATACCAAAATGGGCTATATAATTTTGGAGACTGTCTGATGGAGCAGCATAGAGAGTTCCAGGGGACAGGAACAGCACGTGAGAAGCCTTGGAGGTGGGAGAGGAGATAATAGGAGTGGAGATATGTAGGTCACAGGGTGATCGAATAGAAAGGGCCGGGCATAGTTAAGAATGTTCCTCATAGCAAAGTCTCTTATTTGTAAATGGTACTTCCCCATATTGACAGGAGTTTACAATAATCTAAGGGCCCGTCTAGGATATCCTGATCTTCAATTATAATTATTATGTATCTGTTGTATCTAGGAGGGGGAGACAGTAAAATTTAAATAAGTACATTAGTTTAGACTGTCTAGTCATTTTAACCCCTTAACGACTGAAACGTACCCTGTACGTCGCTGGTCGTTAAGGGATTGTGTGGCTATAATATAGTGGGTCTTGCAATGAGTGACAAGACCATGCTATTAGACCCTCCCTCCGGGAGGCTTTCTAAAATATGGCGGTCTCACACTATTGAAAGCGGCACCCCTATAGAAAGACCAGTGACATACCATGTACATCACTGATCTTTCTATGGGGGTGCTGCGTTTGATAGTGCGAGACTGCCATATTTTAGAAAGCCTTCCGGAGGGAGGGAGAGTCTAATAGTGCCCACGGGGTTAATAGCTTCCACACTACTCAGCCAGGAAGTTTCATAAAAGGGACATTTATCTAAAATGGCTAACAGCTTTTTCACAAAGGGTCTCAGCTTTTATCTATAGTCATTGTTACGGTTACCCTTAGTCTCGCTGAGAGATGGACCGCTTAGTAGCCTGGATCCCTATTGCTAAAGAGGGGAGAAGCTGCTTTCCATAGTATTCTATATGAGTCTCGCAAATATAGAATAATCTCCCTTAGCTGCAGTACAGCTAGGATACCCTTCTGCCCACAAAAACGAGTCAACGCTGCGATTGAGGGTCAAACAAGAACTCAGGACTGGGATGCCCAGCCTGCTTTTTATTAAGGTTACATGCACACAGGGCACTCCCAGAGGGAGAGGGGGGGAAGCACAAAATCCCCCATCACACATTTAGATAGAGAGCACTGTCCTTTGACAGGCCACAATAGGATTACAGTACTTAAGATAACAAGTTTACAAGTTCATCTTATCAATTAGCAGTCTGGCTCCAGAGGTGATTAGACAATGGGATTTGTTATCACTAAACTTAGAGCTGAGGCCAGCAAACGTGTATTTAGGCAATAGTTTCTAAAAGCTGAAAAAAAAGAGTTAACTCTTTATGAAATGATACTTGTTACAGTTTTCTTGGAGCCCTTCTTAGGCGCTGGCTTGCTGGTTCAGGCATTGCTGCTGGGAAATAAGCTCTTCACAACAAAATAAATAATGCTTCTGTAACAGTGCTCCCTTTCTGTGGAACACTCTGGCAGACACGGTCTGACCCCTTTTCGGGGCAGACTAAGGCTGTCCAGACCGCTGGTTATGCGGGGCTGAGGTCGGTTTGTCTGGACAACCCGTCGGCGTTGCCATTCTGTTTCCCAGGTCTGTAAGTAATGGTGAAATTGAAGGGTTGCAACGATAAGCTCCAACGTAATAGCCTGCCGTTATCTCCAGAGACCCGGTTCAGCCACACCAACGGGTTATGGTCGGTGACCAGAGTGAACTCCTGACCATATAAATAGGGAGTCAATTTCTTTAATGCCCACACCAAAGCCAAACACTCCTTTTCGACCGCTGCATAGCTGACTTCGCGGGGCAGGAGCTTCCGGCTGATGTAGGCAACTGGATGCTCCCCTCCATCTTCGCCTACTTGGCTGAGGACGGCTCCCAGCCCGAACATGGAAGCATCTGTATGGACGATAAAACGTTTGTTAAGGGCTGGGGCCGCCAAGACAGGAGCGTTAATTAGAGCATTTTGGAGAGCCTGGAAAGCCGTTTCACAGTGGGGAGACCACAGGACCTGTCGAGGTAAGTTCTTCTTGGTCAAGTCAGTCAGGGGTTTGGCAAGTGTGCTGTAGTCTGGTACGAACCGTCTATAGTACCCTGCCGTGCCCAGGAAGGCTAGGACCTGAGTCTTAGTGATGGGGGTGGGCCAATTGGCGACAGCTTCTATTTTGGCCGGCTCTGGTCGCTGCTTTCCACACCCCACCCGGTGACCCAGGTACTGTACCTCGGCCATCCCAAAGTGGCATTTTTCTGGCTTCAGAGTCAGGCCAGCAGCCCGGATCTGATCCAGAACCATTCCCACATGAGCTAAGTGGTCCTCCCAGGACTCACTGTGGATCGCTATGTCGTCCAGGTAGGCGCAAGCAAAACTCTGGAAGCCATCCAGGAGCCTATCCACCAAGCGCTGGAATGTAGCTGAGCAATTCTTCATCCCAAACGGCATTACCCTAAACTGATATAAGCCGAATGGGGTGACGAATGCCGACTTGGGGATAGCCTCCGGGGCCAGGGGAATCTGCCAGTAACCTTTGCAGAGGTCAATAGTGGTCAGGTAATTTCCCCTGGCTATACGATCGAGTAGCTCGTCTACCCTGGGCATAGGGTAAGCGTCCGTCACGGTATTTTCATTGAGCCTCCGATAGTCTACGCAGAACCGGGTGTTCCCATCTTTCTTGGGCACCAAGACAACTGGGGAGGCCCAGGGACTATCGGAGGGCTCAATTACCCTGAGCTGGAGCATCTCATCGATCTCCTTCTTCATTCCTGTCCTAACTGCTTCGGGGATTCGGTACGGAGCCTGGCGCAAGGGAGCTTGTCCCGGAGTATCTACCTGGTGGGTGGTTAAAGTAGTGTACCCTGGCTTCGGGGAGAAGGTGAGGTGTTTGGACTGGAGGAGTTGATTGAGCTGCTCCCTTTCAGTGGGGCTAAGTCGGTCCCCTATCTGAACCTGCGCCACTATACCTGGGGAGAGGCTCTTTTCTAATAGGTCTGGAATGGGTAAACTGTCGGGGTCTTCCTGAGGGGAACAACATACGGCCGTCATGTTCTCTGGTCGCTCAAAATATTCCTTGAGCATGTTTACATGGAACGTCTTTCTAAGATTGTTGTCGTGGCAGCTAGCTATCACAAAAGTGGTCTCTCCCCTTTTCTCTACGATCTGGTAGGGACCCTGCCAGGACGCCTGCAATTTGTCTGTCTTCACCGGCTTAAGTACTAACACCTTTTGTCCTATGGTGAAGATTCTCTTTCGGGCCCCCCGATCGTACCATACTTTCTGTCTTCTCTGGGCCAACTGGAGATTAGCCCGCACGGATTTGGCTAATTGCTCCATTCGGTCCCTGAGTTCTAGCACGTATGGCACAATGGGGACACCGTCAGCCTCCATCTCTCCCTCCCAGTGCTCCCGGATCAGGTTTAGGGGTCCCCGTACCTTTCTTCCGTAGAGCAACTCGAAGGGAGAGAACCCTGTCGTTTCCTGGGGCACCTCCCGATAAGCAAATAGGAGGTGCGGCAGGAAGCGTTCCCAGTCTTGGTATTCCTGAGTGAACGTCTTGAGCATTTGCTTGAGGGTCGCATTGAACCTCTCACACAGCCCGTTCGTCTGGGGGTGGTATGGGGAGCTCAGGAGGGACTTAATTTTGCAAACCTGCCAGAGTTGTTGGGTCAATTCAGCCGTAAATTGGGTGCCTCGGTCGGATAGGATTTCTTTTGGAAATCCTACCCGGGAGAACACCTGTACTAGTGCATTCGCTACCGTATCCGCTTGTATGTTGGATAGGGCGACAGCCTCTGGGTACCTGGTAGCGTAGTCCACTACGGTAAGAATGTATCGCTTACCGGAGGGACTAGGGGTAGCCAGTGGTCCCACTAGGTCAATAGCAACCCGGCTGAAGGGTTCCTCTACAATGGGCATATTTACTAGCTGGGCTTTAGGGTGATCGCCTCGCCTTCCTACTCGTTGACACACATCGCAGGTGTTACAGTAAGTTCTAACGTCAGCGTGCACCCCTGGCCAAAAGAACGTGTGAGTAATGCGGTGTAGGGTACGGGTAACGGCTAGGTGGCCTGCTAAGGGGATGTCGTGGCCTATTTTGAGGATTTCTTGACGGTATTTGTGGGGCACTACCAGCTGTCGCCTACACTGTCCCCTTTTCTCTGTCCAGCGGTATAGTTTCCCTTTTTCCCATAAGAATGTTTCGTTATCTGCCCCGCCCCCTCCGGTCTCTGCTCGTTCCCGGTACTTTTGTAAGGTCGGGTCAGTCTTAGACTCTGCCTCGAAAGCATCTGGGGTGTCCCAGGGTATGGGGCCTAACCTGTCAGGCAAGGTCGGGGTAGGTCTTACCTGTGTCTCCCGCACTGGTGAGAGCTCTCGCTCCGTCCGGGCTTGGGCCCGTGTAGTCACTGGGTCCGCCTCGTTGTTGCATACTGGAGCATAGGCAGAAGTCATGGGGCCCAAATCGTTGCCCAGTAGTACTTCGGCAGGTAAATTATCCATTAGGCCCACGTTCACAGCCCCCTTTCCCGCTCCCCAATCAAGATGCACTTTAGCTGTTGGAATTTTGTACACATCCCCCCCCGCCACTCTAACGGCCACAGTCTGTCCGGATCGCTTGTGCTCTGGCACCAAATTACTCTGTACCAGTGTGATAGTAGCCCCTGTGTCTCGCAATCCCTCGGTAGATCGCCCCTCGAGCCATACCCTCTGCCGATGGTGCTGGCGGTTATCTGAGGCAGCATATACAGGGTCTGCCTCGTGAAGCGGCCCCACATATCCCTCCATAGGGGCCTCTTGGTTAACACAGAGGGCCCGGGCCGGACGATAGGACCCAGAGGGGTAATTGTAATTCCTTGGTGTCTGGTGCGTATTAAGGGGGCAGCTAGCCATGAAATGCCCTGGTTGCTTGCATCGGTGGCAAGTCGGTCTGGGACGCTCAGAGCTGTTATTGGGTGGTCCTGAGTGTCGGACGGGCCCTGTGGGCACCGGGGCTCGGAATTCAGCACGAGGGGGTGCACGGTAAACCTCTCTGGGTTCGACCCGTGCTGGAGCTCGGTAGTTCATGGGTTCATGAAGACGGGAGTCATAATGTTCATCGGCCAATTTGGCTGCTTCTTCTAAGGTAGAAGGCCGCCTGTCTCGCAGCCATTCCTTCCCTTGCTGTTCCATGCCATTATAAAAATGTTCTAAGAGAAACAATTGTAAAATTTCCTCCCCAGTCACCGCTTTACTTCCGCTCAGCCAGTGATTTGCCGCTTTCCGCATTCGGTGCACCCATTCCATATGGGTATCGTTAGGCTTCTTTTCCGTGCCCCGAAACTGTCGGCGATACGTGTCCGGAGTCACAGCGTACCGTCGCAACAGTGTCTCCTTAACTAGCTCATACTGTGTCACTTCCTCAGCACCCAGAGTACGAAAGGCTTCCAGGGCTCGCCCGGATAGTTTCCCAGACAATATCGTGGGCCACTCTCTGTTGGGAATCTGGTGCAGGGCACATTGCCTTTCGAAGTCCGCCAAATATTCATCAATCCCTGTCTCGCTCTCTAGGAAGGGTCGAAATGCCGCATAGGGTATCTTGGGCCTCCCAGCATTTTCGACAGGGATGATTACCTGCGGGGCTTCAGCATTGCGGTGTGCGTTCGCTAGGTTGAGTTCGTGGGCTCGAGTCTCTCGTATATCCTCGTCCGCCTCCGCCATCAACTGCTGTACCAATTCCATGGAGGGGTTCGGCCCGTATAATGAGAGCCTTTCCCGAACAATCCTGGTTTTTTCGTCACTAATCGTGGTCGGTGTTTCCGCCATTGTGAAGCTCTGATCCAGTTCGGTCAATTCTGCGATCAGCTCTCTCCTCGGCCGGTTGCTGGCGTACCCCCCTCTGCTTTCAAGTAAATCCTTTAGGGTTGTACGCTTCAATTTTTCGTAAGCGCTCTCCATCCGTTCTGTACCTCTCCTAGGAAATCCAGGAAAATCCCGCCGCTGCCGCCAAATGTTACGGTTACCCTTAGTCTCGCTGAGAGATGGACCGCTTAGTAGCCTGGATCCCTATTGCTAAAGAGGGGAGAAGCTGCTTTCCATAGTATTCTATGAGTCTCGCAAATATAGAATAATCTCCCTTAGCTGCAGTACAGCTAGGATACCCTTCTGCCCACAAAAACGAGTCAACGCTGCGATTGAGGGTCAAACAAGAACTCAGGACTGGGATGCCCAGCCTGCTTTTTATTAAGGTTACATGCACACAGGGCACTCCCAGGGGGAGAGGGGGGGAAGCACAAAATCCCCCATCACACATTTAGATAGAGAGCACTGTCCTTTGACAGGCCACAATAGGATTACAGTACTTAAGATAACAAGTTTACAAGTTCATCTTATCAATTAGCAGTCTGGCTCCAGAGGTGATTAGACAATGGGATTTGTTATCACTAAACTTAGAGCTGAGGCCAGCAAACGTGTATTTAGGCAATAGTTTCTAAAAGCTGAAAAAAAAGAGTTAACTCTTTATGAAATGATACTTGTTACGGTTTTCTTGGAGCCCTTCTTAGGCGCTGGCTTGCTGGTTCAGGCATTGCTGCTGGGAAATAAGCTCTTCACAACAAAATAACTAATGCTTCTGTAACAGTCATCTTTGAGTTATGCAATATGAACACTACAAGGTGTGTTAGGACTTCTTTAGACCATTTAATGACCATGGCAAATAATGAGGATAGCGGACATCCCTGGTGAGTTCCATTACTAATAGTAAATGAGGGCAAGCAAAACACTAGTCCCCAGATCTCTGCAGGTGAAGATGAATCCAGGGCTACAACAGCAATCCTTAATTGAGACATTAATCTGTCTCAATTAAGGATAATAGTTAAGGATATTAAGGATAGTTCCATCTCACCCCATTGAACTAATTTTCAAAAGCATATATTTTATTTTTATTTTTCATTTTTCATTTTTATTCTATTGATGCTTATTATAATTGTTTAGTATGATGTTGTCATGAGGCACAGTCAGTTTTGCTTATTTAGCCAGCTCATTATATTTATTAGACAGTCGCTCATCCCAGCTTGAGTATTGCAGAGTAAAGCTTGATTCAACTTTTGTTGCTCTACTTGTTCTGGCTTCCTTTTATATATTTTCCAGCTAAACTGTTTTGTATTTGTGATAAAAGTGTTATTTTGACCTAACAATACTCAAGGGAATATTTTCTAGCGCACAAAAAACACATTTGATTATTTTCTAGACCTGTAAAAAATATACAGGGCAAACATGTCATTGCCCAGCTTACCTGCTCTTACCACCTAAGCTTGACTTGCCTGCTCTTACCACCTAGGCTTGACTTGCCTGCTCTTACCACCTAGGCTTGACTTGCCTGCTCTTACCACCTAGGCTTGACTTGCCTGCTCTTACCACATAGGCTTGACTTTCCTGCTCTTACCACCTAGGCTTGACTTGCCTGCTCTTACCACCTAGGCTTGACTTGCCTGCTCTTACCACCTAAGCTTGACTTGCCTGCTCTTACCACCTAGGCTTGACTTGCCTGCTCTTACCACCTAGGCTTGACTTGCCTGCTCTTACCACCAAGGCTTGACTTGCCTGCTCTTACCACCGAGGCTTGACTTGCCTGCTCTTACCACCTAGGCTTGACTTGCCTGCTCTTACCACCTAGGCTTGACTTGCCTGCTCTTACCACCTAGGCTTGACTTGCCTGCTTTTACCACCTAGGCTTGACTTACCTGCTCTTACCACCTAGGCTTGACTTACCTGCTCTTACCACCTAGGCTTGACTTGCCTGCTTTTACCACCTAGGCTTGACTTGCCTGCTCTTACCACCGAGGCTTGACTTACCTGCTCTTAGCACCTAGGCTTGACTTATCTACTCCTGCCACCTAGGCTTGACTTATCTGCTCTTATGACCTAGGCTTGAACCAGGACCTCATTTTTCTCCATAGAGTATTGTACCTCTCTTTGCCTGACTTTCCTTTGTAAAGCTCCAACACACTCTTGCATTTCGATCAGTGATATTGTCCTAACCATCTCTGCCTCTTCTAGTGTTATAGCCATAGCATCCCGTTAGCTTAGTCATAACCAGACTTTTCTTTTGTCCATACCTTGATGTTCCTAGCAAATGGAACCTTCAGAAACAACATTAAGGATTAAAACCATATTTATTAATTCTTCTTAAAGGGACAGCTTTCATGATTCAGAAAGAAAATACACTTTTAAGCAACTTTATTTATATGATCACATGTGCTTTATTCTCTTGGTGAGTTCCATTACTAATAGTAAATGAGGGCAAGCAAAACACTAGTCCCCAGATCTCTGCAGGTGAAGAGGAATCCAGGGCTACAACAGCAATCCTTCACTAGCACAGCACTTTGTTGAAGAGTAAATCTAAGTAGGCTCATAGGAGCTCAGGACACTTGTCTTTAGATAGCAGTGGTTTGCAACATTTTTTATAACATTGTTATATCTTGATAGATCAAAGTACATTGGAAACTTGTTTAAAATTGCATATTTTATCTAAATCATGAAAGTTTAATTTGGATTTCTCTTGTAAGGTGTATCCAGTCCACGGATTCATCCTTTACTTGTGGGATATTCTCCTTCCTAACAGGAAGTGGCAAAGAGAGCACACAGCAGAGCTGTCCATATAGCTCCCCCTCTAGCTCCACCCCACAGTCATTCTCTTTGCCGGCTCTAAGCAATAGGGTCCCTCTCGGAAGGGTAAAGTGAATGTGGTGTTAGAATTGTAGTTTTTGGTTCTACAAGCAAAAGTTTGTTATTTTAAATGGTACCAGTGTGTACTATTTACTCTCTAGCAGAAAAGAGATGAAGATTTCTGCAGGGAGGAAGATGATTTTAGCATGTTGTAACTAAAATCCACTGCTGTTCCCACAAAGGACTGAGGAGTACAAGAAAACTTCAGTTGGGGGGAACGGTTTGCAGGTTAGGCTGCAATAAGGTATGTTCAGTCATTTATTTCTAGACAAGACTGTGATAATGCTAGAAAAGACTGATATGATGCCCATGAGGGAAGGGTAAGCTTTATTCAGAGACTAAGTATGGAATTGCAAGCTTACATAACAGGGCTAATTTATGCTGGTTGACACTATTTAAGGGCAAACGGTTTTTACTGATAAATATCGTTTTTTGAGACACTTTGAAGGTTCATTTGGGTTTCTTTCAGGGGTTGTTACCCACATGGCTATTATTTAAACACTTAGGAGTGTTTCTTTAGGCCTCACAGCACCAGAGTAAGGTGGGAGGGGCCTAATTTCGAGCCTCAGATGCACAGTTATATTGACTAGATCTTCAGGCTGTTCCACATGGAGGGTCCTGCTGCAGTTTGAGGGCCTATAAGAAGCTTTTTCCCCACAAATCTGGTTCCTAAGGGCAGGTAGGGCCACAGCAGAGCTGTGGCAAGGTACTTAAGTTGTTTTAACCGGTTGTTAGCTTACTATTGATCCGGTTTGGGCATTAAGGGGTTAATCGTTTTGGTTGCTAGTTGTGCAATCTTTCCAATGCTTTAGGTACATACTGTGAAAATTTCGAAAAGTTTGCTGCATTTTTCACTATTTTGGTAAAATTGTGTGCCTTTTTTATCTCTTAAAGGCACAGTAACGTTTTTTGCAAAGTGTGTTTTTATTTGATTAAAGTGATTTCTAAGCCTGTTTGTCTTACTACTAGTCTGTTAAACATGTCTGACACCAAGGAAAGTCCTTGTTCAATGTGTTTAGAAGCCATAGTGGAACCCCCTCTCAGAATGTGTCCCACTTGTACTGATATGTCTATAAACTTTAAAGAACATATTGTTGCACTTAAAAATGTGGCCCAAGATGATTCTCAGACAGAAGGTAATGAGGTTAGTCCGTTAACCTCTCCCCAAGTGTCACAACCAGTTACGCCCGCTCAAGCAACGCCTAGCACCTCTATTGCGTCTAACTCTTTTACCTTGGAAGACTTGACGGCAGTTATGGATAATACCCTCTCAGTGTTTTTATCTAAACTGCCAGTGTTACCTGTAAAGCGTGATAGCTCTGTTTTAAGAACAGATTCTGAGCATACTGGCGCTTTGGTAGCCGTATCCGATATACACTCACAACGCTCTGAAATGGGGGCGAGGGAGGTGCTGTCTGAGGGAGAAATTTCCGATTCGGGAAAGGTTACTCCTCAGACAGACTCAGATACATTGGCCTTTAAGTTTAAACTAGAACACCTCCGCTTATTGCTCAGGGAGGTATTAGTTACTCTGGATGACTGCGACCCTTTGGTGGTTCCAGAGAAATTGTGTAAAATGGACAAGTACCTAGAAGTTCCTGTTTACACTGACGTGTTCCCGGTCCCTAAGAGGATTGCGGATATAGTAACTAGGGAGTGGGATAGAGGTGCTGCTTGAACTTTTTTCATTTGAATTACATATCTGGAGCTTTGGCAGGAGCTCTTCAAGCTGGCACTCCTTTCACCAGTGCTGGAGGATAACATTTTGCTTTATAGGGAGTGGGATAGACCAGGTATTCCGTTTGTTCCCCCTCCTGTTTTTAAGAAAATGTTTCCCATATCTGACCCCATGCGGGACTTGTGGCAGACGGTCCCTAAGGTGGAGGGGGCTGTTTCTTCTCTTGCTAAACGCACGACCATACCAATTGAGGACAGTTGTGCTTTTAAAGACCCTATGGATAAAAAATTAGAGGGTTTACTTAAGAAAATTTTTGTTCAACAAGGTTTTCTTCTCCAACCTATTGCGTGCATTGTTCCTGTAACTACTGCAGCTGCTTTCTGGTTCGAGGCGCTGGAAGATGCACTCCAGACGGAGACCTCATATGAGGACATTATGGACAGAATTAAGGCTCTTAAGCTGGCTAATTCTTTTATCACAGATGCCGCTTTCCAACTAGCTAAGTTAGCGGCAAAGAATTCAGGTTTCGCCATTTTGGCACGCAGGGCGCTATGGCTAAAGTCCTGGTCGGCCGATGTGTCGTCAAAATCCTAACGATTAAACATCCCTTTCAAAGGAAAGACCCTTTTTGGGCCTGAATTGAAAGAGATTATCTCAGAAATTATCTCAGAAATTACTGGGGGAAAAGGCCATACTCTCCCTCAGGACAAGTCCTTTAAGACAAAGAACAAACAAAATAATTTTTGTTCCTTTCGGAATTTCAGGAGCGGTCTCGCTTCATCCTCCCCTGCTGCAAAGCAAGAGGGTAACACTTCACAACCCAGGGCAGCCTGGAAACCTTGCCAGGGCTGGAACAAGGGTAAACAGGCCAAGAAGCCTGCAGCTGCCTCCAAGACAGCATGAAGGGGTAGCCCCCGATGCGGGACCGGATCTAGTAGGGGGCAGACTCTCTCTCTTCGCTCAGGCCTGGACAAGAGATGTACACGATCCTTGGGCCTTAGAGATTGTATTCCAGGGATATCTTCTAGAATTCAAGAACTCCCCTCCAAGGGGAAGGTTCCACATTTCTCGTCTGTCTACAGACCAGACAAAGAAAGAGGCGTTCTTACGCTGTGTAGAAGACCTACATACAATGGGAGTGATCCGCCCAGTTCCAATTGTGGAACAAGGGCTGGGTTTTTACTCAAACCTGTTTGTGGTTCCCAAAAAAGAAGGAACTTTCAGACCAATCCTGGATCTCAAAATTCTAAACAAATTCCTCAGAGTCCCATCATTCAAGATGGAGACCATTCGGACAATCTTACCAATGATCCAGGAGGGTCAATATATGACTACCGTGGATCTAAAGGATGCGTATCTGCACATTCCTATCCACAAAGATCATCACCAGTTTCTCAGGTTCGCCTTTTTGGACAAGCATTATCAGTTTGTGGCTCTTCCTTTCGGGTGGGCCATTGCTCCCAGAATTTTCACAAAGGTGCTAGGGTCCTGTTACAAACTGCTGTTTGTAACTGGCCCTTTAAATGAAAAATTGCCCTGCTTCCCTGGATTTTGGAGAAGCCTATTTGCCAGCCTCCTTCCACATGACTATGGCCCCTGGAAGATTGTGCCCCTGAGGACATATTGACTTTTGTTGGGTGTGTGTGGCCCTTTAAGAACCATCTGGGGACATATTGTGACTTTGATGAACAATGCCCCTTTAAAACTATGTCCCCAGACCTGTGAAATGACTTGTCCCTGGCTTTCTCCCACTTGGTTCAGTTTCATTGTGTGCCATTAAGAGTTAAATTTTGTTCAGCTTCAAGAAACCTATTCTAAATACAAGTCTGCTGGGATTAGCTCTAATTAGGTTTAGTGATCAACTTTCCCATTGTCTAATCAGACTAGTATTGATAAGGTGGACTGCATTGTTTTATTGTGTGTAAAATGTTATCTGCTGAAGTAAATGTTGTGGCCTGTCAAAGGGAGTGTCTCTCTATCTAATATCAAATGTGTGATGGGGGATTTTATGCCTCCCCCTGAGAGTGTCCTGTTTGCATGTAACCTGAATAAAAGCAGGCTGTGTGCTCCAGCACATCAGACCTATTGTTGACCCTCTAACTTGAAGCTTTGACTCATGTTTGTAGGATACAGCTTATAATCATTACAGGGATTGCTATGCTCTTCATACTCCCTTAGCTACAGGGATTGCTACAGAAGGAAGAGGTTCACCTACTGGAGCCTGTTCATAGGTCCAGGGCGCAGAGCAGACGGCGAGATACCAGCCCAGCAGCGGTGGTTCATAGAGTCTGCATTACTTATGGTGGCTACGCAGCAGTTATAAAGTCTACGGTGCTGCTGCTCCTTTGGTGAGCGCTAGGAGCATCCTTTTCTACGGTCCAACTTCCAGCCAGCCTGGAGGCAACCGTAACATTTGGCGGCAGCGGTGGGATTGGCGTCCTAGCGCAAGGAGCAGCACCACAACAGCACTGGTATCGTAGGAAAGTTATTGAGGGCAACGCTAGCCACTGCGCAGCGTCCCTACCTACAGCAGCATGGAGCTGACAAGATACTGGTCAGAACCATGTGAAGAGCACCTCAACCGGATCCGTCGCTATGAGGGCGCGGATTTCGTTCCAGAGGTAAAGAAGCGGCTAGTCCGATATGGTCCAGACCCTGCGCAGGAGGTAGTCAGTCGCATCATCCGGGAATTGGATACGGAGAACAAAGCGGCACGAGCCTTTGAGCGCCAACTGTGGAGTTTGAGGGTATGGACACCTGGTCTCTCTCCCCAGCCGCAGCATGTTCCACAGGGAGAGGGGAGCAGCGACCTCCCTCCCCAGCGGCAGTATACTGTGCAGAGGGAAGAGACAACCGGTCTCCTTCCCCAACCCCAACCAGAGATACCAGAGGCAGCAGGCCTCATAGACTGGTCCTGGGAGGACCCCCAGCAGGCAGGTGGAGATGGGACCGCAGTCTCTCTACCGGCCCTACAGGGATGCTGGGCAGGCGGCCCAGATCCCCAGCGACAGACCCAGCTACAGGGAGGGGAGAGCATCGACCTCCCTCCCCAGCCGGAGTGTGCCTTCCAGGGAGAGGAGACAACCGGTCTCTCTCCCCAGCCGCAGCATGTTCCACAGGAAGCGGAGAGCATCGACCTCCCTTCCCAACGGCCGCCGGAGTATCAGGAGGAGGAGGTAAGCCAATCTCCCCCTCCCCAGCTAACTCCTAACTTGGGCCCAGGGTTAACAGTGGAGATGTTGGCCCCCACTGACCCCCACGTTCCCTTTGCCACCGGGCAGGACTATGCCCCAATTCCCCCAGCAGAAGAGCTGGCATCAGGACAGAGCGCTGCTGGCCTCTGCCCTACAGACCTTGTCCTTGTTACAGAACTGACCTGCAAACCCCTCACCCCAGCAGAAGCGCTGGCACCAGGGCAGAGTGCCGCTGGCCTCTGCCCCCCAAGTACCATCAGCTATTTGCCCAGCTGCGCCAGGAAGGCCGAGGATGCTGCACTTTCATCCTGCAACCTGGAACTTACAGGCCAGTACTACGTATTGTGGGGGGGCTACTTTGCTGCTAGCGATTATTTGTGGGTGGGTTGCGAGACTAACTTGGGCACTGACCGGCAGAAGGTCAGGTGCCTGGTTAGTCTCCCTCCAAAAGGGGAGATATGTTACAAACTGCTGTTTGTAACTGGCCCTTTAAATGAAAAATTGCCCTGCTTCCCTGGATTTTGGAGAAGCCTATTTGCCAGCCTCCTTCCACATGACTATGGCCCCTGGAAGATTGTGCCCCTGAGGACATATTGACTTTTGTTGGGTGTGTGTGGCCCTTTAAGAATCATCTGGGGACATATTGTGACTTTGATGAACAATGCCCCTTTAAAACTATGTCCCCAGACCTGTGAAATGACTTGTCCCTGGCTTTCTCCCACTTGGTTCAGTTTCATTGTGTGCCATTAAGAGTTAAATTTTGTTCAGCTTCAAGAAACCTATTCTAAATACAAGTCTGCTGGGATTAGCTCTAATTAGGTTTAGTGATCAACTTTCCCATTGTCTAATCAGACTAGTATTGATAAGGTGGACTGCATTGTTTTATTGTGTGTAAAATGTTATCTGCTGAAGTAAATGTTGTGGCCTGTCAAAGGGAGTGTCTCTCTATCTAATATCAAATGTGTGATGGGGGATTTTATGCCTCCCCCTGAGAGTGTCCTGTTTGCATGTAACCTGAATAAAAGCAGGCTGTGTGCTCCAGCACATCAGACCTATTGTTGACCCTCTAACTTGAAGCTTTGACTCATGTTTGTAGGATACAGCTTATAATCATTACAGGGATTGCTATGCTCTTCATACTCCCTTAGCTACAGGGATTGCTACAGAAGGAAGAGGTTCACCTACTGGAGCCTGTTCATAGGTCCAGGGCGCAGAGCAGACGGCGAGATACCAGCCCAGCAGCGGTGGTTCATAGAGTCTGCATTACTTATGGTGGCTACGCAGCAGTTATAAAGTCTACGGTGCTGCTGCTCCTTTGGTGAGCGCTAGGAGCATCCTTTTCTACGGTCCAACTTCCAGCCAGCCTGGAGGCAACCGTAACAGGTCCCTCCTGGCGGTTCTAAGACTGCGGGGCATAGCAGTGGCGCCTTATCTAGACGACATCTTAATTCAGGCGTCGACTTTTCAAAGAGCCAAGTCTCACACGGAAATTGTATTGGCCTTTCTGAGGTCTCACGGGTGGAAGGTGAACATAAAAAAGAGTTCTCTCTCCCCCCTCACAAGAGTTTCTTTCCTAGGAACTCTATTAGATTAGGTAGAAATGAAAATATTTCTGACGGAGGTCAGAAAGTTAAAACTCTTAACCACTTGCCGAGCTCTTCATTCCATTCTTCGGCCATCTGTAGCTCAGTGCATGGAGACAATCGGACTAATGGTAGCGGCAATGGACATAGTCCCTTTTGCTCGGATACACCTCAGACCACTGCAACTATGCATGCTCAAACAGTGGAATGGGGATTATGCAGATTTGTCTCCTCAAATACAGTTGGACCAGGGGACCAGAGATTCTCTTCTCTGGTGGTTGCCTCAGGATCACCTGTCTCAGGGAATGTGTTTCCGCAGACCAGAGTGGATCATCGTAACGACCGACGCCAGTCTGTTGGGCTGGGGTGCAGTCTGGGACTCCCTGAAAGCTCAGGGCTTATGGTCTCGGGAAGAAGCTCTTCTCCCGATAAACATTCTGGAACTGAGGGCGATATTCAACGCACTTCAGGCATGGCCTCAGCTTGCTGCGGACAAATTCATCAGATTTCAGTCGGACAACATCACGACTGTAGCTTACGTCAACCATCAAGGGGGAACAAGGAGTTCCCTAGCAATGATGGAAGTAACCAAAATAATCAGGTGGGCGGAGGATCACTCTTGCCATCTCTCAGCAATTCACATCCCAGGAGTAGACAACTGAGAGGCGGATTTTCTAAGTCGTCAGATTTTTCACCCGGGGGAGTGGGAACTCCACCCGGAGGTATTTGCCCAACTGACTCAGCGATGGGGCACTCCAGAATTGGATCTGATGGCGTCCCGTCAGAACACCAAACTTCCTCTTTATGGGTCCAGGTCCCGGGATCCACAGGCGGTGCTGATAGATGCTCTAGCAGCGCCTTGGTCCTTCAATCTGGCCTATGTGTTTCCACCGTTTCCTCTCCTTCCTCGTCTGGTTGCCAGAATCAAGCAGGAGAGGGCGTCGGTGATTCTAATAGCGCCTGCGTGGCCACGCAGGACCTGGTATGCAGACCTAGTGGACATGTCATCCGTTCCACCATGGACTCTGCCAATGAGGCAGGACCTTCTACTACAAGGCCCTTTCAAACATCCAAATCTAATTTCTCTGCGTCTGACTGCTTGGAGATTGAACGCCTAATTCTATCAAAGCGTGGTTTCTCTGTGTCGGTTATCATACCCTGATTCAAGCTAGAAAGCCTGTCACCAGGAAAATCTACCATAAGATTTGGCGAAAATATCTTTGTTGGTGCGAATCCAAGGGTTACTCATGGAGTAAGATTAGGATTCCCAGGATATTGTCTTTTCTCCAAGATGGATTGGAGAAAGGTTTGTCAGCTAGTTCCTTAAAAGGACAGATATCTGCTTTGTCTATTCTTTTACACAAACGTCTGGCGGAGGTACCAGACGTTCAAGCGTTTAGTCAGGCTTTAGTCAGAATCAAGCCTGTTTATAGACCTGTGGCTCCGCCATGGAGTCTGAATTTAGTTCTTTCAGTTCTGCAAGGGGTTCCGTTTGAACCTTTACATTCCATAGATATTAAGCTTTTATCTTGGAAAGTTTTGTTTTTGGTAGCTATCTCTTCTGCTCGAAGAGTTTCAGAGTTATCTGCTTTACAGTGTGACTCACCTTACTTGGTTTTCCATGCAGATAAGGTAGTTTTGGGTACCAAACCCGGTTTTCTTCCTAAGGTTGTGTCTAATAAGAATATTAACCAGGAAATTGTTGTTCCTTCTCTGTGTCCTAAGCCTTCTTCGAAGAAGGAACGTCTGTTACACAATCTTGATGTGGTTCTTGCTTTAAAGTTCTACTTACAAGCAACTAAGGATTTCAGACAAACAACTTCATTGTTTGTTATCTATTCTGGTAAGAGGAGAGGTCAGAAGGTGACCGCTACCTCTGTTTCCTTTTGGCTGAAAAGCATCATCCGTTTGGCCTATGAGACTGCTGGCCAGCAGCCTCCTGAAACAATTACTGCTCATTCTACCAGAGCAGTGGCTTCCACATGGGCTTTTAAAAATGAGGCTTCTGTTGAACAGATTTGTAAGGCAGAGACTTGGTCTTCGCTGCATACTTTTTCCAAATTTTACAAATTCGATACTTTTGCTTCTTCGGAGGCTATTTTTGGGAGAAAGGTTTTACAAGCAGTGGTGCCTTCCGTTTAAGGTACCTGTCTTGTTCCCTCCCTTCATCCGTGTCCTAAAGCTTTGGTATTGGTATCCCACAAGTAAAGGATGAATCCGTGGACTGGATACACCTTACAAGAGAAAACAGAATTTATGCTTACCTGATAAATTACTTTCTCTTGTGGTGTATCCAGTCCACGGCCCACCCTGGC
Organism: Bombina bombina; assembly: GCF_027579735.1. Classification (NCBI taxonomy): domain Eukaryota; kingdom Metazoa; phylum Chordata; class Amphibia; order Anura; family Bombinatoridae; genus Bombina; species Bombina bombina. The sequence continues at coordinate 67,939,399 of NC_069510.1, forward strand.
TATTAGTCAGGTAGATTTTTGGTTTAAACTGCAGTCACCACTGCACCCTATGGTTTCTCCTTTTTCTTCCTAACCTTCGGTCGAATGACTGGGGGGTGGAGCTAGAGGGGGAGCTATATGGACAGCTCTGCTGTGTGCTCTCTTTGCCACTTCCTGTTAGGAAGGAGAATATCCCACAAGAAAAGGATGAATCCGTGGACTGGATACACCACAAGAGAAAGTAATTTATCAGGTAAGCATAAATTCATTTTTTTCTGACATTTTAACATGGGATACTTTTTTTATGGTACCACTACAGTACCTCACTTCCTCAGAGACCAAGAGACCAAATTGAATCTTCATCTTCCTCATATCTCCTCCTCCTCTTCACATTCTACCGTCTCTTTCCTAACACCAACAAATTCTCCTACTCTCTTCCATTCATAATCCTCTATCCCTCCTCTTGTTCTTTCCAGGTCAATTTAACACCTTTTTCTTTCTCTCATCCTTTGAAAAATAAACCAATAACAACAAAAATATTATTAAAAAGTTATATAAAAAAGTGTTTAACACCTTCATTACCGAAGTTCCGATGTAAACACTTGCTTGAAAGAGGAAATCACGTGATCATGTGATTTCAAGGCCGGACTGGATCATGGGGGACTGCCTACAATGCTAGGCACCCTCCCCCCCAGTTGGATTTTCCTTTCACTAAAAGGAGAAGGGTGCAGAACACCAAAAAAGGTAGGACGTTCCATGCTGTCCTAGCTGCGAATAAACCCAGCTCTGTTAGGATAGTATGAAACGGCGTTATGGCATCTAGGGGTTCAATTGTTTTGTGGGTTAATTATAATATTTATTTGAACCAACAGATATCACACAGGGAGCACAATAATTAAATATTGGGCAGAAGGATTAAATAATCATGGTACTAAGAAAGTGTACAATCTAAGGGCAAGGAATGTGGGTGGAAAGGAGTTAAGAGTATCCGTGTAGGGGATAAAATGGTGAGGGTTATGGGTGGGAAAAAGGATAAATATACAAGTGTGTGCAGATGCTGACATATGGAAAATGTGTGTGGTGCATCTACACTATGGGGGATATTTATCAAGCCGTCAACCAGAAATATGCTGGAATTCCGCAGCGTGATTGTTGCGAGCTTGATCTGACCTAGTTATCAAAGCCTACAGACCGGCAAAAGTTGAAATCTGTGACGTAACATATGATCCGCCGGTTTCAATCCAACACAGATCGATGCTTATGTCATTAGAGATGTTCTGAATACACATTCGGCTCTATTTGACACTTTTTCAAAGTTATCAAATAGTTAACAGGTACACTTGCGGCTATTCCAGCCCAGCGTACCTGGTTTTCAATCTGCCACCCTGGAGGCCGCAGATGCCATAGGAATCAATTGGAGTTTGAAAGCAGCGAAAGCTTATGTTCGATGCTGCCAGATATCCCATTGATTTCTATGTTGAAAACAAGTTACGTTTACACCTAACATAAGCCCGAGTCTAAACACCCCTAATCTGCTGCCCCAGAAATCGCTGCAACCTAAATAAAATGTATTAACCCCTATTCCGCCGCTCCCCGACTCCGCCGCAACCTAAATAAAAATATTAACCCTATCCCGCCGCTCCCGACCCCCACCGCCACTAAATAAACGTATTAACCCCTAAACCTCTGGCCTCCCACATCAATACCACTAACTAAACCTATTAAACCCTAAACCGCCAGCCCCCCACATCACCATAAACTAAATTAAGCTATTAACCCCTAAACCTAACAAGCCGCTAACTTTAAATTAAAATGACCACATCCCTATCTTAAAATAAATTTAAACTTACCTGTAGAATTAAAATAAACTATTTTTAAACTATTAATTAACCTACCCTAACTATTATACTACACTTAAATAAAACTACCAATTAAATTAACTAAATTGGCTGATTGAAACAGCCAATAGGATGAGAGCTGCTCAAATCCTATTGGCTGATTGGAACAGCCAATTGGATTTTAGCAGCTCTAATCCTATTGACTGATTGGAACCTTTCAGCCAATAGGAATGCAAGGGACCCCATCTTGGATGACGTCACTTGCATTCAAGTTCCAGTTTACGGCGGCGACCGTATTAAAGAGGAGCGCCGTGCCGGAAGTCTTCAGGATGGACCCGCTCCGCGCCGGATGGATGAAGATAGAAGATGCCGTCTGGATGAAGACTTCGCCTCTGGATGAAAATGGAAGAGGCCGTCTGGATGAAGACTTCTTGCCGTCCGGATGAAGACTTCTTGCCGTCCGGATGAAGACTTCTTGCCGTCCGGATGAAGACTTCTTGCCGGATGGATGAATCCTTCAAGCGGGACTTCAAGAACTGTAAGTGGATTGTCGGGTTAGTGTTAGGTTTATTTAAGGGTTATTTTGGGTGGGTTTTATTTTTAGAGTAGGGTCTGGACATTAAAAGAGCTAAATGCCCTTTTAAGGGCAATGCCCATAAAAATGCCCTTTTCAGGGCAATGGGGAGCTTAGGTTATTTTAGATAGGGTTTTTATTTTGGGGGGTTGGTTGGTTGGGTGGTGAGTTTTACTGTTGGGGGTGTTTGTATTTTTTTTACAGGTAAAAGAGCTGCTTTCTTTGGGGCAATGCCCCACAAAAGGCCCTTTAAAGGGCCATTGGTAGTTTATTGTAGGCTAGGGGTTTTTTTATTTGGGGGGGGGCTTTTTATTTTGATAGGGCTATTAGATTAGGTGTAATTCTTTTTTATTTTTAATAATGTGGTTTGTTTGTTTTTTTGTAATTTAGTGTTTTTTATTTTTGTAACTTAGCGTTTATTTTTTTTTGTAATTTAGTAATTTTTAATAAGGTTAAATAGTAGATTTAAATAATTTGAGTAGGGTTAGGGTTTTTTTAATATGTAAAGTTAATTTAATTGGTAGTTTTATTTAAGTGTAGTATAATAGTTAGGGTAGGTTACTTAATAGTTTAAAAATAGTTTATTTTAATTCTACAGGTTTAAAGTTTAATTTTATTTTTAACAAGTTTAAATTTATTTTAAGATAGGGATGGGGTAATTTTAATTTAAAATTAGCGGCTTGTTAGGTTTAGCGTTTAATAGCTTAATTTAGTTTATGGCGATGGGGGGGCTGGAGGTTTAGGGGTTAATAGGTTTAGTTAGTGGTAGTGATGTGGGAGGCTAGAGGTTTAGGGGTTAATACGTTTATTTAGTGGCGGCGGGGTCCGGGAGCGACAAGATAGGGGTTAATAACTTTATTTAGTGGCGGCGGGGTCTGGGAGTGGCAGGATGGGGTTAATAACTTTATTTGGGTGGCGGTGGGGTCCGGGAGTAGCGGGATAGGGGTTAATAAATTTATTTAGTGGCGGCGGGGTCCGGGAGCGGCAGGATAGGGGTTAATAACTTTATTTAGGTGGCGGCGGGGTCCGGGAGCAGCGGGATAGGGGTTAATACATTTATTTAGTGGCGGCGAGGTCCGGGAGCGGCGGGATAGGGGTTAATAACTTTATTTAGTGGCGGCGGGGTCTGCTAGCGGCGGGATGGGGGTTAATACTTTTATTTAGTGGCAGCGGGGTTGGGGAGCGGCGGGATAGGGGTTAAACATTTTAGTATAGTGGCGGCGTTTAGTGACAGGGTATAAATAAAGTTGGTAAAAAGCTGAATAGATGCAAGATCGATGACTGTTAGTTAACAACAGTACGATGCTCATCGCCCTGTACTTGGTGCACGTCTTTCTTCTATAAAGGTAAGACGAGTCCACGGATTCATCCTTTACTTGTGAGATATTATCCTGCCCTACAGGAAGTGGCAAAGAGCACCACAGCAGAGCTGTCTATATAGCTCCTCCCTTAGCTCCACCCCCAGTCATTCTCTTTGCCTACTCTAAGTACTAGGAAGGGTAAAGTGAAAGAGGCGATAAAATATTAGTTTTTAATTTCTTCAAGCAAGAGTTTGTTATTTTAAATGGTACCGGTGTGTACTATTTACTCTCAGGCAGCAGATGGATGAAGACTGCTGCCTGGAGGATGATGATCTTAGCATTTGTAACTAAGATCCATTGCTGTTCCTACAGAGGCTGAGGAGTACAGGAAACTTCAGTTTGAGGAACGGTTTCATGCTATGCAGCAATGAGGTATGTTCAGTCGTATTTTTCTGGAGAGACTGTGTATTTCAGAAAGGCTGAGATTATACCCAGGAGGGTAAGGGTAAGCAGTAATCCTAGAGCTAAAAGAATGGCATTACTTAGCTTCCATATGTGGCCAGTTTCTAATATGGTTGACACTGAATCAAATGTTTGTGAGCAAACGTTTTTTTGTTGATTGGGAGTGCTTTAACGTTTTTGTGGGCAATAAACGTTTTTGGGCAATTTTATTAGGGCACACATGGCTTAATTTTTGGGTCTTAAGACCCACATGGCTAGTTATAACCGCTCTGGTGTGGTTCTTTAAGCCTGAGGAAACATTGAGTGAGATGGGCGGGGCCTATTTTCACGCCTCAGATGCGCAGTTAGTTAGTCAGTAAGCAGTAAGCTCTAACTCTTGAGGGCCCTGGTTGATGTTTTGGGCCAAATCGAAGCTTTTACCCCACACTTTCGATCCCTGAGGGTAGGTAGGGCCACAGCAGGGCTGTGGCAAGGTGCTGAGAGTGTTTTTTTCCGGATCTGGACCTATTTTCTATCCGGTGTGGAAATTAAGGGCTTAATTGTTAAAAAAAATTTGTGGTGCAATCTTAACTACCTATAGTGTGTCTACATACAAAATTTTGAAAAAATTGGTGCATGTTTAGGCTGTTTTGCAGAACGTGTATACTTTTCTTCTCTTAAAGGCACAGTACCGTTTTTTAAGATTGTTATTTTTTTCACTAAATAAAGTGTTTTCATGCTTGTTTGTAGTCATTACTAGCCTGTTCAACATGTCTGACATTGAGGAAAGTCAATGTTCAATATGTTTAGAAGCCATTGTGGAACCTCCACTTAGAATGTGTCCCTCATGCACTGAAAGGTCAATAAATTGTAAAGAACATATTTTAGCTACTAAAAGTATGTCGCAGGATGATTCTCAGTCAGAAGAGAATCAGGTTTTGCCATCTAACTCTCCCCAAGTGTCACAACCGTTAACGCCCGCACAAGCGACGCCAAGTACTTCTAGTGCGTCTAATTCTTTCACCCTGCAAGATATGGCCGCAGTTATGAATACTACCCTCACAGAGGTTTTATCTAAGCTGCCTGGGTTGCAGGGGAAGCGCAGTAGGTCTGGTGTGAGAACAAACGCTGAGCCCTCTGACGCTTTATTAGCAATATCCGATGTACCCTCACAATGTTCTGAAGTAAGGGATTTGCTGGCTGAGGGAGACAGATTCAGATATGACGGCTTTCAAATTTAAACTAGAACACCTCCACTTATTGCTCAGGGAGGTTTTAGCGACTCTAGATGATTGTGACCCTATTGTAGTTCCAGAGAAATTGTGTAAAATGGACAGATTCCTAGAGGTTCCTGCCTACACTGATGTTTTTCCGGTCCCTAAGAGGATTTCGGAAATTGTTACTAAGGAGTGGGATAGACCAGGTATTCCGTTTGCTCCCCCTCCTACTTTTTTTTTTTTTTTTTTCAATCTGACAAAGACAAAAATTTGAAGTAATGTTTTTTTTTTTTTTTTTTTTTTAAAACAGCTTTATTGAACAAAAAAGATCAATTTACAACTTGAGTATTACCATGAACAGAAAATAAAAATGAATAAAAGAAGATTACAGAAAATTTCACGTACATAGCAAAGTCCAAGTGTCTGTATCTCCTAATGCTGTTGGATTTTACATTTATAAGCATAACATCATATAACGTTGAGTCAGAATTTTACACAATTTTACAATTTTACAGTTCTACAGGTTGCGGCCTCTCCACATTGTTACATGTAGGGTGGGAAAACATCAAAAGCGTCATAGGACCCATGGAACTCGCAAATTCCTATTGAGTTGAGAGGGCTGGAGTTTGAATTTGTGCTATGTTGTTAGTGTATGACTCCCATAATATCTTCATCTGAATGTATTTATCTGCTCTTTTGCATTTCATGTAAGCATATTCTTCTAGTTCTAATACATGATGCATCTTATGGTGCCATTGAGCTAATGTGGGGATTTCCCTACTCTTCCAATTCTTAGCCACTAAAGACTTGAAGCTGTTACTTGCAATATATAGTAGGCTCCTCTTGTAACCCTGAAATCTCCCATATACGATGTTAAATAACCATATAGTTGGTTCTGCTGATACCTCCATTTCTAACAAAGCTGAGGTTTCATTAGCTATTCTCCCCCACATTTCCTGTAAAGGCGGACATGTCCACCATATGTGTGTCATGTTTCCTGGGGTGGCCCCACATCTCCAACATCTATCATTGCTGGCTGGAAAAATCTTGTGTATTTTTGAGGGTGTGAGATACCATCTCTGAATGATTTTGAGATTTAATTCCACCAGCCTGCTAGACGCTGAGGTTTTATTTATAGATGCGAACATGTATGTCTTGTCTTTGTGTGAGAGTTCAATGTTAAGCTCTCTCTCCCAGCTATCAATGTAGTGTGGCGTATTAGAGGTCGCTTGTAGGATGGAGTATGTGAGTGAAAGAGTTCTCCTAGGTGGAGAAGATGTTGCGCACAATGTCTCAAATGGTGTGAGTGTACGTAGCAGATTTCTTTTATCATTGTGTTTGTATATGTAAGAATGACATTGTCTCAGTAAGAACCAATCCCCAAAGACCGTGTATCCCTCCTCTATCAGATCGCTTGGGGGTTTCAATCTCTGTTCATTTCCCAGGTGTAACATCATTATAGCTCTCTGGTTATTTATGGCTTGGGGGTCTCTTAGAATTTTTGCCCCTGGTGTGAAATCTGTGTTGTCAGTAAGTGGTGTCAGTGGAGAAAATCTAGATGACACATGTGGGTATTCTATGATGATTTTGTCCCATATTTTAATGGTTTCTGAGATTATTGCATTTTGGGAAATGTGCACCGGCAACCCAACTCGCCGTTGCCAGCACATTGTCCCCAAGTGTCTCTGCTCAGATATATCATGTTCTAATTTTACCCAGGCCTTGTTATCATAGTTTGTGAACCAGTCTACCACCCTTTGCATAAAAACTGCTTGCCTGTACTTTTTGAGATTAGGAACCCCGAGCCCTCCATTTTTAATATGTAAGAACATAAGTTTTTTGTTAATTCTGGCTTTACGTTTGTCCCAAATGTATTCAAATATGTTGTTCTGAAGGGTCGTCAGGTAGTTTATTGGTAAGGGTATGGGTAATGATTGTAGTAGGTATAACAACCGCGGCAGAATGTTCATCTTTATCGCGTGAACTCTACCCAGCCAGGTAATGTGCTGGGAGCGCCATGAGGACAAATCATTAACAATGGTCCTCTGTAAGGATTTATAATTAAGTAGAAACATTTCCCGTATGGAGGGGGCCAACATAATTCCCAAGTATTTTAGGCTAGACTTCTGTATCCTGAAGGAGCATATCTCCTGTATATGTGCCTTAAGGTCTTCATTGCCTTGCAGGATTAACATTTCAGATTTGTTTTTGTTCACTAAGAAATTGGAGGCTAGGTGATAGTGATCTAATTCTTGTAATAGATGGGGAATTGACACTAGTGGGTTTGAGAGGAAAAATAGGATGTCATCTGCATATAGCAGTGTCTTATGTACTGTATCTTTTATGTGGATCCCTGAGATGTCTGTGTTAGATCTTATTTTTGAAGCTAGGACCTCCACTACGCAGGCAAACAGCAGGGGTGACAGGGGGCACCCCTGTCTGGTCCCATTGGAAATGTGGAATATATTTGATAGGACACCATTCACTCTTACCCTTACCGCAGGGGCCGAGTACAGAGCAAAAATCTTGGATATAAAGCCGTCATCTATCCCGAATTTTTGGAGAGTCTGGCGTAGGAAAGCCCAACCGACGCGGTCGAAAGCTTTCTCCGCGTCGGTTGAGACCACCACTGTTGGTATATTGTGTGTTTGTATATAGTTAATTAGGTGGGAAGCCCGGACCGTGTTATCTTTCGCTTCTCGCGAGTATATGAAGCCAACTTGGTCATTGGATATTATATGGGGTAGTATTAATTTGAGTCTGTTTGCTAGCATTTTCGCATAGATCTTTATGTCTACATTCAGTAGAGATATGGGGCGGAAATTTTCAGGTTTATTAGGGGGTTTTCCTTGTTTTGGGAGAACTGTTATGTGAGCCTCTAATCCCAATGGTGTAAAAGGTGAATCTTCTGTCATGTTATTAAAGAGGGGTAACATATAGGGAATCAGGAGGTCTTTGAATTTTTTAAAATATTGAGCAGTGAACCCGTCAGGTCCCGGGGCTTTGTTGGATGGGAGTTGGGTTATAACATTTTTAATTTCGTTGAATGTAAATGGTTCAAGAAGTGTTTGGTTTTGCTCTGTGGATAGCTGTGGGAGAACTATATTTTTTAGGTAATCTCGAATACTTTTATCTTTGTTTGATAGATGTATTTCTTCTCTGTGTAAGTTGTAAAGCTGTTCATAGTATGTCCTAAAGGATTCTGCTATTTGTTCAGATGTATGCACTGCTTTGTTTTGTTTATTATAAAGTGTTAGGATATAATTTTTATTAATCCTCCTTTTCAATTTCCTAGCTAATATAGGGCCACTCTTATTATCTCCCTCGTAGTATTTTTGACTTAACCTTAAAGCCCGTTGTTTACATTCTTTGCCTAATAACAGGTTAACCCATGTTCTACACTCTGTGATTTTTTGCAAGATATCTACTGATGTGGGGTGTTCCTTAAGTTGGCCTTCTAGTAGTGCTAGTGAGTTAAGAGTATCATTTAGTAATTTGTTAGCCTGCTTGGTTTGATAGGAGTGAATACTGATGAATTCTCCTCTAATAACTGTTTTGTGGGCGTCCCATAAAGTTCTACTATCTATAGCGGGTTGGGGGGAGGCATTGATAGAAAAGTATTCTTTGATGGATTTTTCAATCCGTTGGAAGTGTATGGGATCTTCCATAATACTGTCCTCTAATCTCCATACATATTGTCGGTTAGGGATATATGGCCAGTTAAATTCGCATCTAACCACAGAGTGGTCAGACCAAGAATTAGGGAGGATCTTCATGTGTGTGACCCAAGCTAAGCTTGTGACATCCACCATGAAATAATCAATGCGGGAGAGTCTATTATGTGGGTTGGAATAAAAAGTAAACTCCCTACTGTCAGGATAGAGTATTCTCCAAGCGTCATGTAAGGTCATGTCCCTCATGTGTGTCTTGACAGAGTTGATAATCCTATGTGGGACAGAGGAAGTTTGGGTGGAATTGTCCAGTGTAGGATTCAGTGTTAAATTAAAGTCCCCTCCCATTATTACTGCCCCTTTTGACATCTCTAAGACCAAGTTGGATAAATGTTTAAAAAATTTATCTTGTTTTGTGTTTGGGGCATATACATTTATTAGTGTAACCATGGAGTTGTAGAGCTTGCCTATCAAGATGAGGTATCGCCCGTCTTTGTCAGTGATCTTCTTGATTAAAGTGAATGGTAACCTTCTATTAATGAGGATGCCCACCCCGTTCGTCTTAGTAATATTGGATGCATAATATGTAGGGCCAAATTTGTATTCGAATGTTTTGGGTTCCCTCCCCCTCATGAAGTGAGTCTCCTGTATAAAAACCACATCTCCCTTCTTTTGTTTAAAGTCCCTGAATGCTAAATTTCGTTTATATTGGTTATTGAGTCCCTTTGTGTTGGCTGTGATAAAATTCAAATTACTTGTCTTTTGTGCCTGCATTCTACATTGTTGTGAAACATATATAATATGTGAAAAGGAACATTATTACCTGAGAGGCGAAGTGAGTGACAAACCCTACAACCATCCTTTGTGTAGAGAGGACTCTGCGGGCCATGGTGACGCATGTGTAGAGAAGACCGCACCTGCATTGGTATGGAAGCATGGATTTGCTCGCATTCTGACATTACGCATAAGCTAGTGAGAAAATAAAACAAAGAACAAAGAAAACAAAAAACATACAAAAACATAACAATACATATAACCTCTTGGTCAAACCCACCAAGTGAGGTAAGCATCGTACTGAGGAGTTTGCTCAATACCTATTCCCTTATCATAATAACATTTTCTTTGTTTTGAAACAGAGAGTATAACAAATAGCAAAATAAAGCTGTTGTGGCAGCTCATAAGAACAAGGCTAAACTTAAACTAAATTAAATATTTCAAACTAACTTAACTTCCCCTCTCACCAACTTCCTCCTATCGTCAAGAAAGGCTTCAACTTAAACTAAACAAGTCTCGAAGAAATAAGTTTTAAGGGACTCAACCTAAAGGACCTCATATTTATATTGTCCCTAATGTATTACCACTAGGGAGGATGGGATATCACCGGAAATATCCCCTACGGTGTCATTGCTGTGACATCCCCCAGCCTGTCCAAAGGCTTGAAATAAATGTCATATGTTGACTTTGTCTCCATTTAAGTTCGGACCAGCTGGGTTTTTTTTGTTGTTTTCTTTTCGGGGGAACTTTTGTCCAACTCTGAGATGGACCTTTGGCCAGTTGGTGTTGTTTATGTGATTCTGAGCCCTCCAGTCGGACATCCGATGGGTGGGGTTGTTGGAAAGAAAGGCCCAGTGCCTCAGAGAGGAGTGGTAAGTCCTGTTCGTTTCTGTAGGTAATGGAGCGTCCTTCGTGGGTCACATTCAAGCTGAACGGGAATCCCCATCTGTATCTGATGTGTTTGTCTTGCAAGACTTTAGTAATGTATCATACCTCCTTTCTCCTCTGGACTGTAGCAGGACTTAAGTCCATATAAATCTGTAAGCTATGATCCAGGTACTGGATAGTGGGTGTCGAGCGGGCCGCCTGCCACACCTTCTCCTTATCAGTGTAGCGCAGGTATCTTAATATTATGTCCCTGGGGGGAGCGTTGGGTGGAGGGGGTGGTCTTAATGCCCTATGTGCCCTGTCTAGTTCCATATCTGGAGCCTGTGGATCCTTTAGTAAAAACTTGAAAAGGCCCTGTAGATAGTCAATAATATCAGACTGTAACACTGATTCTGGGACCCCTCTGATCCGTAAATTGTTACGACGCCCCCTATTGTCTAACTCTTCAACTTTGTCCTGTAGCGTCTCTATTTGAGCGTACTGAACATTGGTTTGAGTGGTAATATTATCAATTAGGGAGTTTACTGTATCTTGCGATTCCTCCACACATTCAATCCTCTGCCCTATTTCATTTATGTCCCTCTTCATATTTGCCAAATCTGAGGTAATAATGTCCTTGAGGGCATCGAAATCTGCCTTTGTGGGCAGATTAGCAATGTCTGCTTTAATCTGAGCTGCATAATCTGTGGGAAGATCAGTTAAGATAGAGGGTGATGAAGCAGTGTTGTTAGATTGCTGTGAGCAGGTGTCTGTGTCAGTGCAGTTGTTAGTTGAACTCTGGAAGAAGCTGCTGACCGAAGTTGGCAATGAGGCCTGACTTTTAGTAACTTTGTCCCCTTTCGACCTTGATTTAGCAGACATTTTTTTTTTTATTCTGTAATAGTGTCTTTGACACTTGTAGGTTAGGGAAGGGAGTGTAGGCCCAAAAGAAGATTTAAGCAGCCCAGCACAACAAGTTAAATCTATTTCCAGGGCTCTGATCTTAGTTGCAGGGCGTAGTGATTGTATCAATAGTATATGCCCCAAATCTCCATTACTATTAGTATCATGTATCAGGGCATGTTGCGTTGACTTCTCCCTTTAAAAACTTGCACTATCTCAGCGATTAGTCTCTTATTATACAGGTGTGCCTGTTCTGGGTAACATATTTGACAGTCCCCGTTTACTTTAATATGCCCTTGTACCTCATGTTTGTGCTCCGTGTCCGGGGATTCTTTTCACTGCATGCCACGTGGGTTGTAATGGCGTTGGGCTGGAGCGGGTAAAAGTGATTTAGAGAGCTTGCCGCCTCCCGATCTGATAGTTGATCCGATAGTCACCTCCGTGTGTCTGGTATCTCCGCCCGCGGTCATACAGCTGTAGAGGCGGTCTGGTGATTACCGCAAGCCAAGCCCGGTCTCGCGCCGTAAGTTACATGCGCTCACAGGCCCAGGTCTGCATGTTAGAAAAACCTCCGGTGCCTCTGCCTCTATGATTCTGCGGTAGTGTTTTCACCCAGGCGTGCCCAGCCTGTTTACGGATGTTAGGCTGCACAAAGCAAGATTGGTAGGCTCTGTTTCACCTTATCTTTTTGCTCAGGAATGGTAATTGTGCCCGGAGCTTTAGTCACCAGCAGCCATTCCTCTGCCTGGCCAGGCTCCGCCCCCGCTCCCCCTCCTACTTTTAAGAAAATGTTTCCCATATCTGACGCCATGCGGGACTCATGGCAGATGGTCCCTAAGGTGGAGGGAGCTATTTCTACCCTGGCTATGCGTACAACTATACCTATCGAGGACAGTTGTGCTTTCAAAGATCCTATGGATAAAAAAATTAGAGGGTCTTCTGAAGAAAATATTTGTTCACCAAGGTTTTCTTCTCCAACCTATAGCGTGCATTGTTCCTGTAACTACTGCAGCGTCCTTTTGGTTCGAGGCTCTGGAAGAGGCTCTTCAGGATGAGACCCCATTAGATGATATTCTGGATAGAATTAGGGCTCTCAAGCTAGCTAATTCTTTCATTACAGATGGCTAATTCTTTCATTACAGATGCCACTTTTCAATTGGCTAAATTAGCGGCAAAGAATTCAGGTTTTGCCATTTTAGCGCGTAGAGCGTTATGGCTTAAGTCCTGGTCTGCTGGTGTGTCATCAAAATCTAAGCTTTTAGCGATCCCTTTCAAGGGTAAGACCCTATTCGGGCCTGAACTGAAAGAGATCATTTCAGACATCACTGGAGGGAAAGGCCATGCCCTTCCTCAGGATAAGACGAATAAGATGAGGACCAAACAAAATAATTTTCATTTTATTCGGAACTTCAAAGGTGGTCCCTCTACCTCTTCCCCTGCCGCAAAGCAAGAGGGTAATTTTGCTCAATCCAAGTCAGTCTGGAGACCTAACCAGACTTGGAACAAGGGTAAACATGCAAAGAAGCCCGCTGCTGCCACCAAGACAGCATGAAGGGGTAGCCCCTGATCCAGGACCGGATCTAGTAGGGGGCAGACTTTCTCTCTTCGCTCAGGCTTGGGCAAGGGACGTTCAGGACTCCTGGGCTTTAGAAATAGTAACCCAGGGGTATCTTCTAGATTTCAAAGATTCTTCCCCAAGGGGGAGATTCCATCTTTCTAAATTGTCTGTAAACCAGACAAAAAGAGAGGGGTTATTACGCTGTGTAGAAGACCTATATACCATGGGAGTGATCTGCCCAGTTCCGGAAACAGAACAGGGGCAAGGGTTCTACTTCAATCTGTTTGTGGTTCCCAAAAAAGAGGGAACTTTCAGACCAATTTTGGATCTCAAGATCCTAAACAAATTGCTCAGAGTCCCATCCTTCAAGATGGAGACCATTCGGACTATTTTGCCAATGATCCAGGAGGGTCAATATATGACCACTGTGGACTTAAAGGATGCGTATCTACACATTCCTATCCACAAAGATCATCACCAGTTCCTCAGGTTCGCCTTTCTGGACAAGCATTACCAGTTTGTGGCTCTTCCCTTCGAGTTGGCCACAGCTCCCAGAATTTTCACAAAGGTGCTAGGGTCCCTTCTGGCGGTTCTATGGCTGTGGAACTCCATCCGGAGGTGTTTGCACAATTGATTCGGCAATGGGGCACAACAGAATTGGATCTGATGGCGTCTCATCAGAATGCCAAACTTCCTTGTTACGGGTCCAGGTCAAGAGATCCTCAGGCAGTACTGATAGATGCTCTAGCAGTACCATGGTCGTTCAACCTGGCTTATGTGTTTCCACCATTTCTTCTCCTTCCTCGTTTGATTGCCAGAATCAAACAGGAGAGAGCTTCAGTGATTTTGATAGCACCTGCGTGGCCACGCAGGACTTGGTATGCAGACCTAGTGGACATGTCATCTCTTCCACCATGGACTCTGCCATTGAGACAGGACCTTCTGATTCAAGGTCCTTTCCAGCACCCAAATCTAGTTTCTCTGTGGCTGACTGCTTGGAGATTGAATGCTTGATCTTATCCAAGCGGGGTTTTTCGGAGTCGGTCATAGATACCTTGATTCAGGCTCGAAAGCCTGTCTCCAGGAAAATTTATCATAAGATATGGAGTAAATATCTTTATTGGTGCAAATCCAAAGGCTACTCATGGAGTAAGATCAGGATTCCTAGGATTTTGTCCTTTCTCCAAGAAGGATTGGAGAAGGGGCTATCAGCTAGCTCCTTAAAGGGACAGATATCTGCTTTATCAATTCTACTGCACAAACGTCTGGCAGATGTTCCAGACGTTCAGTCGTTCTGTCAGGCTTTAGTTAGAATCAAGCCTGTGTTTAAACCTGTTGCTCCGCCATGGAGTTTGAATTTAGTTCTTAAGGTTCTTCAAGGGGTTCCGTTTGAACCTATGCATTCCATAGATATTAAGCTTCTATCTTGGAAAGTTCTGTTTTTAGTTGCTATCTCTTCGGCTCGAAGAGTTTCTGAACTATCTGCATTGCAATGCGACTCGCCTTATCTTGTTTTCCATGCTGATAAGGTGGTTTTGCGTACCAAACCTGGATTCCTTCCTAAGGTTGTTTCTAATAAGAATATTAATCAGGAAATTGTTGTTCCTTCTCTGTGTCCTAATCCTTCCTCTAAGAAGGAGCGTCTGTTGCACAACTTGGACGTGGTTCGTGCTTTAAAGTTTTACTTGCAAGCGACCAAAGATTTTCGTCAAACATCTTATTTGTTTGTTGTCTATTCTGGAAAACGTAGAGGTCAAAAAGCTACGGCTACCTCTCTTGCCTTTTGGCTGAAAAGCATCATCCGTTTGGCATACGAGACTGCTGTACAGCAGCCTCCTGAAAGAATTACAGCTCACTCTACTAGAGCGGTGGCTTCCACATGGGCTTTTAAAAATGATGCTTCTGTTGAACAGATTTGTAAGGCTGCGACTTGGTCTTCGCTTCATACCTTTTACAAATTTTACAAATTTGATACCTTTGCTTCTTCGGAGGCTATTTTTGGGAGAAAAGTTCTTCAAACAGTGGTGCCTTCTGTTTAACCATCTGTCTTGTCCCTCCCGTTCATCCGTGTCCTGTAGCTTTGGTATTGTATCCCACAAGTAAAGGATGAATCATTGGACTTGTCTTACCTTTATAGAAGAAAAGTAAATTTATGCTTACCTGATAAATTAGTTTCTTCTAAGGTAAAAGTCCACGGCCCGCCCTGTCATTTTCAGACAGATTATATTTTTTTTATTTAAACTCAGTCACCTCTGCACCTTGTAGTTTCTCCTTTTTCTTCCTGTACCTTCGGTCGAATGACTGGGGGTGGAGCTAAGGGAGGAGCTATATAGACAGTTCTGCTGTGGTGCTCTTTGCCACTTCCTGTAGGGAAGGATAATATCCCACAAGTAAAGGATGAATCTGTGGACTCGTCTTACCATAGAAGAAACCAATTTATCAGGTAAGCATAAATTTAGTTTTTTGACGGTTTTCTTTATAAATATGGAGAGCGTATTCAGGTCCGCGGCCGCGATGTTAGGCGATGTTAGGTGAGCGTATTGGTGCCGTCAAATTCAACAAAGTTGACGGCTTGATAAATGTATAATCTAAATGTGTTTCTGCAATGTGAAAATAATTGCCTACTCATTAATTCAGCTAATATGCTAACCTTGAGAACTATGTCCTTTAAGTTGCTAAACCAATCACAGTCAAAGGTCAGCTTATCAAAGTAACAATATTAATAGTTATACCTATGAGTCATTAAAGGGACACTAAAGTCAAAATTAAACTCTGATTCAGATAGAGCAAGCAATTTTAAACAACTTTCCAATTCACTTCCATTATCTAAATGTGCACACTTTCTAAGGCACCAACTCCTACTGAGCATGTGCAAGAATTCACAGAGTATATGTATATGCATTTTGTGATTGGCTGATGGCTGTCACATGGTGCATAGGGAAGGAAAATAGAACTAACCTTGAAATTAGTCAGAAAAAAATCTCATTTGAAATTGAGCGCAACTGAATTTAAGGCGTGTCGAGATGCAAGTCAAAAAAGTATCAAAAAACACATAAAAAATCTGTTAAAGGGACACTCAAGTCAAAATTAAACTCTCATGAGTCAGAGCAATTTTAAACAACTTTCCAATTTACTTCCATAAACAAAATATCCACAGTCTTTTTATATTTACACTTTTTGAATCACCAGGTCCAACTGAGCATGTGCAAGAAAGAATATATACGTGTAAGCATTTGTGATGGCTGTCACATGATACAGAGGGAGTGATAATATACATAACTTAGAAATTAGTCAGAAAAAAAATCAACTAATCATTTAAAGTTCAGACTATGGGGCCGATTTATCAATGTGTGGGCTGACATGATCCACTGTAGCGGATTATGTCCGCCTCACATCAATAAACGCCAACAGCATACGCTGACTTCATTTATCATTGCACAAGCATTTCTAGTAAAATGCTTGTGCAAGGCCGCCCCCTGCACATTCACAGCCATTCGACCACTAGCAGGGGGTATCAATCATCCTGATCGTATTCTGAAAGGGATGATTGCTGTCCGCTGCCTCAGAGGTGGCGTATGAGTTAAGTAGCAGCGATCTTAAGACCGCTGCTTCTTAACTTAAAAGGACATAATACTCATATGCGAAATCACTTGAAAGTGATGCAGCATAACTGAAAAAAGCTAACAGGAAAATATCACCTGAGCATCTCTATGTAAAAAAGGAAGATATTTTACCTCACAATTTCCACAGCTCACCAAAGTACAGACAACAGGTATCTTAGGAAGATATGGGAGTAACATTTAGATTTAGTTATTGGTATGAGTCTTTTCTTTTTACATTGTTTCACTGAACCTCAGAAGTATCTTAAATATAAATGTATAAAGTAAGGTTTTGTCTTTCTGTTCCATATATACATGAAAATAGATGTCATTGTATAAAGATGCCGCTTCAGGTATGTACCCATAGGCTGGGTAGTGATGTTAAAAGTACACTATCCAAACTTTCTAAATAGGACCCCTACATTGTAAATATTTTAGGGTTTATTTTTATTTTACAGGCAAGTTTGTATTTATTTTAACTAGGTACAATAGCTATTAAATAGTTATTAACTATTTAATAGCTACCTAGTTAAAATAAAGACAAATTTACCTGTAAAATAAAAACTAACCTAAGTTACAATTACACCTAACACTACACTATAATTAAATAAATTATTCCAATTTAAAACTAAATACTTACCTGTAAAATAAACCCTAAACTAGCTACAGTATAACGAATAATTATATTGTAGCTATTTTAGGATTTATTTTTATTTTACAGGTAACTTTGTATTTATTTTAACTAGGTACAATAGTTATTAAATAGTTATTAACTATTTAATAACTACCTAGCTAAAAGAAATACAAAATTACATGTAAAATAAATCCTAACCTAAGTAACAATTAAACCTAACACTACACTATCATTAAATTAATTAAATAAATTAGCTACAAATACCTACAATTAAATAAACTAAACTAAATTACAAAAACAAACAAACACTAAATTACAGAAAATAAAAAAATATTACAAGAATTTTAAACTAATTACACCTAATCTAAACCCCCTAATAAAATAAATCCGGATAGGATGAAGACTTCTGCCGGTCTGGATGTCCTCTTCTGCGCCATCGGATGAAGACTTCGGCCCGGCTGGGTGAAGACGACTCAAGGTAGGGAGATCTTCAGGGGGGTAGTGTTAGGTTTATTTAAGGGGGGTTTGGGTGGGTTAGAGTAGGGGTATGTGGGTGGTGGGTTTTAATGTTGGGGGGGTTGTATTTTTTTTTTACAGGTAAAAGAGCTGATTACTTTGGGGCAATGCCCCGCAAAAAGCCCTTTTAAGGGCTGGTAAAAGAGCTGATTACTTTGTAATGTAGAATAAGGTAGGGACTTGTATTATTTTTTTTATTTTTATTTTATTAGGGGGCTTAGATTAGGTGTAATTAGTTTAAAATTATTGTAATATTTTTTTATTTTCTGTAATTTAGTGTTTGTTTTTTTGTAATTTAGTTTATTATTTAATTGTAGGTATTTGTAGCTAATTTATTTAATTAATTTAATGATATTGTAGTGTTAGGTTTGATTGTAACTTAGGTTAGGATTTATTTTACAGGTAATTTTGTATTTCTTTTAGCTAGGTAGTTATTAAATAGTTAATAACTATTTAATAACTATTGTACCTAGTTAAAATAAATACAAAGTTACCTGTAAAATAAAAATAAACCCTAAGCTAGATACAATGTAACTATTAGTTATATTGTAGCTATATTAGGGTTTATTTTATAGGTAAGTATTTAGTTTTAAATAGGATTAATTTAGTTAATAATAGTAATTTTTATTTAGATTTATTAAAATAATATTTAAGTTAGGGGGGGTTAGGGTTAGTGTTAGACTTAGGTTTAGGGGTTAATAATTTGAATATAGGTGGTGGCGGTATAGGGGGGCAGGATAGGGGTTAATAAGTTTAATATAGGTGGTGGCGGTATAGGGGGGCAGGATAGGGGTTAATAAGTTTAATATAGGTGGCGGCGGGGTCCGGGAACGGCGGTTTAGGGGTTAAACAATTTATTTAGTTGCGGTGGGGTCCGGGATCCGCAGGATAGGGGTTAACAAGTTTATGTAGGTGGCGGCGGTATAGGGGGCGGCAGATTAGGGGTTAATATGTATAATGTAGGTAGAGGCGGGGTCCAGGAGTGGCGATTTAGGGGGTAATAAGTTTATTTAGTTGCGGCGGTGTAGGGGGGGGCAGATTAGGGGTGTTTAGATTCGGGGTACATGTTAGGGTGTTGGGGCAGACACTTCCCATAGGAATCAATGGGATATCGGGCAGCAGCGAACATGAGCTTTCTCTGCTGTCAGACTCCCATTGATTCCTATGGGATCCGCCGCCTCCAGGGATTGAAATCCAGGTACACTGGCCCGGAATAGTGGCGAGCGTACCTGGTAGTAGTTTAATAGCTACCAAAAGTAGTCAGATTGTGCCGAACTTGCGTTCGGAACATCTGTAGTGACGTAAGCATCGATCTGTGTCGGACTGAGTCCGGCGGATCGAAGCTTACGTCACTATATTCTACTTTTGGCGGGCAGTAGGGGTTGATAACTAAGGCGAATCAGTCTTGCCACAAATACGCTGCGGAATTCCAGCGTATTTGCGGTTGACGGCTTGATAACTAGAGGCCTAAAAGGTAAAGTCAAGTAGCAGAGTCAGGACTTGATCCAGTAGAACAGGAGCACTTGATCCAGTAGAACAGGAGCCATATCACATGCCCAGAAGAGTAGTCAGGGAAGCCAAAGGTGATAAAGAAGATATGATAAGAACAGAATCGCTGAACAGAAGATTGGGAACCAGTAAATTGAAACTATAGAAATACATACAAATGGATTACTAATAGGTACCAAAGAGAACCTATGTCATAAATAATCGTTGAGGTGTGAATGGTAGCATATCAAAATTATGTGAAATAGCACGAGACTGGAAATGCATCAAAATCTGACATGAAAGACATGACCAAAGACATCTGGAGAACAACCTGAAAAGACACAACCATTATGCACCAAGAATAAAGCAGCTCACTGATTATAATACTATATATACTATATAGTCAAAACAACCTGGAAGTATGATAATAGAAGGTTCTGTAGTGCAAATTTGTCATATTCCAGATCTCTTGAAAGATAAATGAGCCAAATTGTTAGTAGAAGTTTACACATACAAATGCCTATGTTGAAAAATGTTATACTTAAATCCCATCCTGATGTATATGTATTATTTCTCTTGTAAGGTGTATCCAGTCCACGGATCATCCATTACTTGTGGGATATTCTCCTTCCCAACAGGAAGTTGCAAGAGTTTACCCACAGCAGAGCTGCTATATAGCTCCTCCCCCAACTGCCATATCCAGTCATTCTCTTGCAACTCTCAACACGTATGGAGGTAGTAAGAGAGAGTGGTGTATATAGTTAGTTTTTTATCTTCAATCAAAAGTTTGTTGTTTTTAAATGGTACCGGAGTTGTACTATTTTATCTCAGGCAGTATTTTTAGAAGAAGAATCTGCCTGAATTTTTCTATGATCTTAGCAGCTTGTAAGATCCAATGCTGTTCTCACATATGTCTGAGGAGTGAGATAACTTCAGAGGGAGAATGGCGTGCAGGTTATCCTGCTATAAGGTATGTGCAGTTATAAGTTTTTCTAGGGATGGAATTGCTAGTTAAGCCTAAATACAGTGATTTAGTAGCGACTAGTATCAGGTTTACTATCAGAGATATATACTCTTATAAATTTGCAATATAAAACGTTTGCTGGCATGTTTAATCGTTTTTATATATGCTTTGGTGATAAAACTTTATTGGGGCCTAGTTTTTTTCCACATGGCTGGCTTAAATTTTGCCTAGAAACAGTTTCCTGAGGCTTTCCACTGTTGTAATATGAGTGGGAGGGGCCTATTTTAGCGCTTTTTGCGCAGTTAAAATTACAAAATGAGACATCCAACTTCCCCCAGCAGTCCCATGAATACTATAGGACATCTCTAAAGGGCTAAAAAGGCTTCCAAAATCTTTATGGGGAAGGTAAGGCCACAGCTCAGCTGTGGCAGTTTGTTGTGATTGTTTAAAAAACGTCTATTTCGTGTTTTTTTTATCCGTTTTTTGCATTAAGGGGTTAATAATCCATTTGCAAGTGGGTGCAATGCTCTGTTAACTTATTACATATACTGTAAAATTTCGTTTGATTTACTGCATTTTTTCACTGTTTTTCACTGTTTTTCAAATTTTGACAAAATTTGTTTCTCTTAAAGGCACAGTAATGTTTTTTATATTTGCTTGTTAACTTGATTTAAAGTGTTTTCCAAGCTTGCTAGTCTGTATAAACATGTCTGACATAGAGGAAACTCCTTGTTCATTATGTTTATAAGCCATGGTGGAACCCCATCTTAGAATGTGTACCAAATGTACTGATTTCACTTTAAGCAATAAAGATAATTTTTTGTCTTTAAAATTTTTTATCACCAGAGGATTCTGACAAGGGGGAAGTTATGCCGACTAACTCTCCCCACGTGTCAGACCCTTTGACTCCCGCTTCCGGGACTCACGCTCAAAATGGCGCCAAGTACATCAAGGGCGCCCATAGCGTTTACTTTACAAGACATGGCGGCAGTTATGGCTAATACACTGTCAGCGGTATTAGCCAGACTACCTGAAATTAAACAGAGCATACAGACGCTTTAAAAAGAACCATGTCTGATACTGCCTCACAATATGCAGAAGCTGAGGAAGGGGAGCTTCAGTCTGTGGGTGATATTTTTGACTCAGAAAGGATGATGATTTAACCTGATTCTGATATTTCTACATTTAAAATTTATGCTTGAGAACCTCCGCGTGTGGCTCAGGGAGGTTTTAGCTGCTCTGAATTACTGTGTTACAATTGCAGTGCCAGAGAAATTGTGTAGACTGGATAAATACTATGCAGTGCCGGAGTGTAATGATGTTTTTCCAATACCTAAAGAGGTTTACAGAAATTATTAATAAGGAATGGGATAGACCAGGTGTGCCATTCTCTTCCCCTCCTATTTTTAGAAAAATGTTTCCAATAGACGCCACTACACGGGACTTATGGCAGACAGTTCCTAAGGTGGAGTGCAGAGTTCCTACTCTAGCAAAGCGTACTTCTATCCCTGTCGAGGACAGTTGTGCTTTTTTTAGATCCAATGGTTAAGAAAATGTTTATTCAACAAGGTTTTATCCTGCAGCCCCTTGCATGCATTGCTCCTGTCATTGCTGCTGCGGCGTTCTGGTTTGAGTCTCTGGAAGAGGCTATACAGGTAGCGACTCCATTGGATGAACATACTTGACAAGCTTAGAGCACTTAAGCTAGCCAATTCCTTTGTTTCTGATGCCATTGTTCATTTGACTAAACTAACGGCTAAGAATTCTGGTTTTACTATACAGGCGCGCAGAGCGCTATGGCTTATATCATGGTCAGCTGACGTGACTTCAAAAATAAGCTACTTAACATTCCCTTCAAGGGGCAGACCCTATTCGGGCCTGGTTTGAGGGAGATTATTGCTAATATCACTGGAGGAAAAGGTCATGCCCTTCCTCAGGACAGGTCCAAATCAAGGGCCAAACAGTCTAATTTTCGTGCCTTTCGAAAACTTAAAGGCAGGTGCGGCATCAACTTCCTCTAATGCAAAACAAGAGGGAACTTTTGCTCAGTCAAAGACGGTCTGGAGACAACCAGACCTGGAACAAAGATAAGCAGGCCAAAAAGCTTGCTGCTGCCTCTAAGACAGCATGAAGGAACGGCCCCCTATCCGGTAACGGATCTTGTAGGGGGCAGACTTTCATTCTTCGCCCAGGCGTGGGCAAGAGATGCCCAGGATCCCTGGGCGTTGGAAATTATATCCCAGAGATATCTTCTGGACTTCAAAGCTTTCCCCCCAAGAAAGGGGAGATTTCACCTTTCACAATTATCTGCAAACCAGATAAAGAGAGAGGCATTCTTACACTGTGTACGAGACCTCCTAGTTATACGAGTGATCCATCCAGTTCCAAAGGAGGAACAGGGACAGAGTTTTTACTCAAATCTGTTCGTGGTTCCCAAAAAAGAGGGAATCATCAGACCAATTTTGGATCTAAGGATCTTAAACAAATTCCTCAGAATTCCATCATTCAAGATGGAAACTATTCGTCCCATCTTACCTATGATCCAGGAGGGTCAATATAGGACTACAGTGGATTTGAAGGATGCTTATCCTCACATTCCGATACACATCATTAGAGATCATTATTGGTTTTTCAGGTTTGCCTTTCTAGACAGGAATTACCAGTTTGTAGCTCTTCCCTTTGGATTAGCTACAGCCCCAAGAATCTTTATGAAGGTCCTGGGGTCGCTTTGGCCCATTATTTAGACGACATCCTGATTCAGGCGTCAAACTTCCAAATTGCCAAGTCTCATACGGACGTAGTACTGGCATTTCTGAGATCGCATGGGTGGAAAGTGAACAAGGAAAGAGTTCTCTATCCCCAATCACAAGAGTTTCCTTCCTAGGGACTCTGATAGATTCTGTAGAAATGAAAATTTACCTGACGGAGTCCAGGTTGTCAAAGCTTCTAAATTCCTGCCGTGTTCTTCATTCCATTCCGCGCCCTTCGAGTGGCTCTGTACATGAATGTAATCGGCTCAATGGTAGCAGCAATGGACATAGTGCCGTTTGCACGCCTACATTTCAGACCGCTGCAACTATGCATGCTCAGTCAGTGCAACGGGGATTACATTTGTCCCCCCTGCTAAATCTGGATCAAGAGACCAGAGATTCTCTTCTCTGGTGGCTATCGGGTCTATCTGTCCAAGGGTATGACCTTTCGCAGGCCAGATTGGACAATTGTTACAACAGATGCCAGCCTTCTAGGTTGGGGTACAGTCTGGAACTCCCTGAAGGATCAGGGATAGTGGACTCAGGAGGAGACCCTCCTTCGAATAAATATTCTGGAACTGAGAGCGATATTCAATGCTCTTCAAGCTTGGCCTCAGTTAGCAACTCTGAGGTACATCAAATTTCAGTCGGACAACATCACGACTGTGGCTTACATCAACCATCAAGGGGGAACAGAAGTTCCCTAGCAATGTTAGAAGTCTCAATATAATTCGCTGGACAGAGACTCACCCTTGTCTCCTATCAGCTATCCATATCCCAGGTGTAGAGAACTGGGAGGCGGATTTTCTAAGTCGTCAGACTTTTCATCCGGGGGAGTGGGAACTCCCTCCGGAGGCGTTTGCACAATTGATCATCATTGGGACAAACAAGAACTGGATCTCATGGCGTCTTGCCAGAATGCCAAGCTCCCACCGTTTCCTCTGCTCCCTCGACTGATTGCCAAGATCAAGCAGGAGAGTGTTTCGGTGTTTTTGATAGCGCCTGCGTGACCACGCAGGACCTGGTATACAGATCTGGTGGACATGTCATCCTTTCCACCATGGACTCTGCTTCTGAGACAGGACCCTCTACCTCAGGGTCCTTTCAACCATCTAAATCTAACTTCTCTGAGACGGACTGCCTGGAGATTGAACGCTTGATTTTATCAAAGCATGGCTTCTCCGAGTCAGTCATTGATACCTTTATACAGGCACGAAAGCCTGTCACTAGGAAAATTTAACTTAAGATATGGTGTAAATATCTTTATTGGTATGAATCCAAGGGTTACTCATGGAGTAAAGTCAGGATTCCCAGGATATTATCTTTTCTCCAAGATGGTTTTGGGAAAAGGATTGTCAACTAGTTCTTTAAAAGGACAGATTTCTTCTCTGTCTATTCTTTTGCACAAGCGTCTGGCAGATATTCCAGACGTTCAGGCATTTTGTCAGGCTTTGGTTAGAACCAAGCCTGTGTTTAAACCTGTTGCTCCGCCATGGAGCTTAAATTTCGTTCTTAAGGTTCTTCAAGGAGTTCCGTTGGAACCTCTTCATTTCATAGATATCAAACTTTTATCTTGGAAAGTTCTTTTTTGGTAGCTATTTCCTCGGCTCGTAGAGTCTCCGAGTTATCTGCTTTACAATGTGATTCTCCTTATCTGATCTTCCGTACGGATAAGGTAGTCCTGCGTACCAAACCTGGGTTTTTACCTAAGGTGGTATCTAACAAGAATATAATCCTTCTTCAAAGAAGGAACGTCTATTACTCAATCTGGACGTGGTTCATGCTTTAAAGTTTTACTTACAAGCTACTACAGTTTTTCATCAAACATCTACCTTGTTTGTTGTCTACTCTGGACAGAGGAGAGGTCAAAAGACTTAGGCAACCTCTCTTTCTTTTTGGTTAAGAAGCATAATCCGCTTAGCTTATGAGACTGCTGGACAGCAGCCTCCTGAAAGGATTACAGCTCATTCTACTAGAGCTGTGGCTTTCACTTGGGCCTTTAAAAATGAGGCTTCTGTTGAACAGATTTACAAGGCGGCGACTTGGTCTGCGCTTCATACTTTTTCAAAATTTTACAAATTTGATACTTTGCTTTTTCAAAGGCTATTTTTGGGAGAAAGGTTTTTACAGGCAGTGGTACCTTCCGTTTAAGTACCTGCCTTGTCCCTCCCTTCATCCGTGTACTTTAGCTTTGGTATTGGTATCCCACAAGCAATGGATGATCCGTGGACTGGATACACCTTACAAGAAAAAACACAATTTATGCTTACCTGATAAATTTATTTCTCTTGTGGTGTATCCAGTCCACGGCCCGCCCTGTCATTTTAAGGCTGGTAATTTTTTCATTTAAACTACAGTCACCACTGCACCCTATGGTTTCTCCTTTCTCTGCGTGTTTTCGGTCGAATGACTGGATATGGCAGTTGGGGGAGGAGCTATATAGCAGCTCTGCTGTGGGTAAACTCTTGCAACTTCCTGTTGGGAAGGAGAATATCCCACAAGTAATGGATGATCCGTGGACTGGATACACCACAAGAGAAATAAATTTATCAGGTAAGTATAAATTGTGTTTTTCCTAAAGTCATATATTATATGCTTACTGTGTTTAAACGCAATGGCACATGCTGTGTTGTTCATTAGAATATTGTTTGAATTTTATTTTGACAATATCTTTTTTGATACAATCATCCCAATCAAAAATTAATATTAAAATAATTAATCAAATAAATGTTGGAAAAAAGATTACAAGTTCAACGATATTTAGGTATTTTTTTGCGCACCCGCAAGCAAGCGAATTTGCGATAAATAACCAGCCTTACAAGTGGCTGGCTTTTGCTTCCACAAGCTTGCGGTAGCACTTAGCGCTTATAAAATTAACCAGAGATCAGATTGCAAAGTTGTTGTACTACATACCATTAAACATTTTATATTAATATATTAAAGTGTTTAATGTCCTTTTTAATATATATGAAATGTACATGCATTTCCCTACTCGAAAGCAAAAAAAAAAAAACAATGGAAAACCAAAAATATTGAAACTCACTGACTGGAGAAAGTTCAAAATTGGTTAAAAAAACTGATGTATTGGAATCCAATCGTTGGAGTTGTAGACAAAGTAAAAGAGTTTGTTTAGAGGACATACCTTGCTTCTATGGGAAAGGACATGCTTACAACATCAGTTTGTTTAAGTTTTCTATTTGATAGTGGAAACAAACAGAGAAACTGTAATGCTTAGATTATGGAATGAAATGAACATACAACATCTAAACTTTTGTATTTTTTAGGAGAACTTTGCTAAAGAGCTGAAGGAAATTGGAGGACAGATGAAAGATATTGCAGAAAATCCTTCACTCATAAGGTAGGTGGCACCTACAGTGTGTGGATAGAAACTCATACTATGAGCCTAATGATCAAAAGTTCTCCAGTTTGGAGAGAAATTATAGTGCAAATTTTGCAGGGGCTGAACTCACTGAATTCTCTAAGAAAAAGGGCGGAACATGGATGTTCTAGAATCTAGAGAGATGAGAGATGCCTCCCATAGAAAGTAAGAAGTTCTCTGGGATAAAGAATTTCACTGGGGAGAGTGACGTTAACAGGGAAGCACTGTTATAAAGTCTCAGTTTACAGCAAATACAAATAAAACTGAATTGTTTTCACTACAAATTAATTTGCATTTGCTTCTAGTTTAGTAACATTACTTTTCTGACACCTAAATAAGTGCATTGTGAATTTTGAACAAACGTCACCTGCATATAGATGTCGAGATAAATCTGTGAGACTTTCAGGTGTAAAATTCTTAGAGTGTTGTTAGAGAGATTCAGAAACACCCTGTAAACCCCCTTGTTCAATTCAGGGAACCCCACCATCCCTCTCACTTTTTGGAAACTGTCTTGCTCATTTATTTAAGGCTTTGGGGCCTATCTATCATGCTCCGAAAGGCTTCAGACTCGCCAGAAACAGCAGTTATGAAGCAGCGGTCACAAAGACCGCTGCTCCATAACGCTGTCCGCCTGCTCTGCGCAGGCGGACAGGAATCGCCAGAAATCAACCAGATCGAGTACGATCGAGTTGATTGACACCTCCCTGCTGGCGGCCTATTGGCCGGGAGTCTGCAGGGGGCTGCGTTGCACCAGCAGCTCTTGTGAGCTGATGGTGCAATGCTGAATACGGAGAGCGTATTGCTCTCCGCATTCAGCGAGGTCTTGCGGACCTGATCTGCAATGTCGGATCAGGTCCACAAGACCTTTCATAAATAGGGGCCTTTATATTCATTTGTTTTGTTTTGTAAGGTTTTGAATACGTTTTTGTAATGCTGATGTCCTTAACAGTGGATCAAGTTCTATGAGCCGACAAGTTAATGTTTATAAGATAGTAGCAATGCTACTTGATACTCTGATGAGGGGCAGGTACAAATGTTTATTAATTCCAAGGTTTTCAAGTGGCAAAGCTGAGGGAATTTTTTTCAGCAAAATATCAATTTCAGAAATTAGTTTTATGAATCTAAGCCATTCTAAACTACTCTAATATAGAGCCAATTCAGATTGCAATTATCCCTTGTACCAATGGCCAAAGTCTAATCCTCCACTGCGTGGCTCACACTTATAGACAAAGGGCTCCATTTATTAAGCAGCGGATGTAGCTTCAGAAGACCATCGTTTCAGCCTTGCCTTAAACGGAAGTTAAGAAGCAGTGGTCATAAGACCGCTGCTCTTCAACAAAGATGGCCGCTGAACACTAAGGCTCTTAAAACAAGTCGAGAGCTACTAAAATTAACTCACGCTAATCAGCCCCTTTTTGAGAAATAGAGGTGCATTCAGCTTTGGGAGCACATCAGGACTCCTTGGACACCTTTCAAAAGATAAACTGATTCACCCGGACAGTGATGTACAATATAGTGGAGCACGGAGCATCCATACATGTGACGCAGTTATTTCACGATCACCGGACCTACACTTAACTAGGACTTCAACTTATCTCTGACCAAGTGGAAGCGACACTTCTTTTAACCCAAGGGAGATACCACAGCCAATGACATCTGCAGCGGGTTAACACCTCTCATAAACATCACGGTTGATCGCAGCGCCGGAGGGTCGGGGCTCCGCTCCGGTGCGATAGTGAAAACTGAACTCTGACACGAACACAGACGCAGGCCTATCTCTGCTATCGGTAAGCAAAGCGACAAGTTCGCAGTAAAATTCTAACTTAGCATGCTAGTCGATCTCATAAGTAGTAGGACAAGAGGGAAACGGCTAACATTTGGGGAAGATTTATTGCAGAAGACACAAAAGCAGCACTACCCTGCAAAGCAAGGAAGCCCTTTCACCTATTGGTATTACCGTTAGTGGGCTGGGAGAACTAAGTTGTACACAGCCAAGATATCAAATTGATCGCTGCTTTATCTCTATAAGCCGGTACACTTAATGACAGACCTGGGAGGTCTTATAACATAGCGGTCAATAGATATGATATATGCAGCTTCTGAGTAAGCAACCTCGTAAAGACACTGACTGCCAACTGATAATGACATTTTGTAAATAAAGAATCTACTACTTAACCCTTTTAAAATCCGGGGTACATATGCCAGGTAAACGGCACAAGGCTCTACACATGCTAACACAGCCTGGTTAAACTTGGCAGTTTTCCCACTGCACAAGACTGTCATTATAGAAGACTGACTCTACAAATGGGGCCATTTCCATACTGCTTTTACATCACTGAAGGTGCTTATTAGAAATATAGGCAGATCTCCTAGGCCCTGAACTGTCTTCCCGAGGCCTAAGTTCAAATCCCATCACGCAGTATTTACACTGATTCAGCAGACCTGTATGCCTCCTTAGAAATAGAAACAGATCTGGACACTCCTAATTTGCCTACAATATAGCAAGCAGAGATCTACCTCAGTCTGATCCCAAGTACAAACAAAAAACGGAGAGAGACACAAGAGGCCACATATTATAGCTGTGCTGTAGTGCTTAACCTCAATCCCCTTCCCTTTCTCGCTGTCTCTAAAACTAGCGGGTCATACCCACTCTCCTTTTCCCGAGATCACTCTGTGAGAGTAAATTTCCCGGGGATTGAGGTTTAATTAAGCGCTGTACATTCTATCCTCTGCAGTTCAGCCAATACTAATAACTGAGAAAATGTCACAAAGAAGGTTGGTGAAATCAGACAAACCTCAAAAACCACCCCAGCGACCACAGGAGGCTGTCAGCACCTTTTTTAAACAGGTGGATAAAAACAAACAAAAGAATGGTATGACCCCCCCACACCCTACTGTCTCAGAAGATAGAGAAGATAGCACTGATACCTCCAGAGGGTCAACACCTGAAGCCCCGGAAACAGCTATTGATCCTCCTATTACCTATACAGCTATTAAAGCTTTAATAGATCAAGTCAAGATTTGCATAAAGGAAGAATGCGCTGACCTGAAAAAAGAAATTTCAGACCTGAACCGCAGAGTTGATTCACTTGAGGAACATGAATACGTATTCTCTCAGAAAATGGCGGAGCTGACAACTAAAGTCTCGCACCAACATCAAAATTTCACAGAAATAGAGGATAAACTGGATGACCTCGAAAACCGCACCAGGCGCCAAAACCTGCGTTTTCGGGGCATCCCCGAAACGGTGCAAAATAAGGAAATAAGAGACTATCTGCAGGGTCTCTTCTCAGAAATGGCTGGGGCAGAGGATATAGATCTGACAAATGTTACTCTGGACAGGGCACATAGGGCCCTATGCCCCAAACCCGATGAAAACTCCCCACCCAGAGACATTATCGTAAGATTCCAGAGTTACCAACACCGTGAGGATATATACAACTTGTCCAGAAAACAGCAAACAGTATCTTATCAAGGGCACCGTATACAGATTTTCCAAGATTTATCTATAAGGACACTACAAAAAAGGAGAGAATTTGTAGTTTTGACACTTCATCTTAGGCACCTCAAGATCCCTTACAGATGGGGTTTCCCCACCTCAGTGATCTCTACAAAAAATGGGAAAAGATTTGAATGTCGGAGCTTATCAGACATCGACAAATTCTGCCACATGCTGGGAATTCCTGCCCCAGTTGGAAATTCGGAACTATCGCCTCATGACTCCTTGACAGGGAAAATGGCCCCCAAACCACAGAGAAACCTTGGGCCGACAAAGTCGACAAGTCACCTAAAAAGAAAGCAGTCCAGCCCTGCAGACTGGTTGACTGGGCCAGTTATCTTTGTTTTCTACCATTCTGCAAGATTTGACCCATATATCTGATAATGCTGACTCTTAATTGTTGGAGTCTGGACTTTGCTTGCAATTATCAGTAAGTAGAAGAAGAATGACATTCCGTAGAAAGTGGCAAGTATTTTATTTGCAGAAACACTGTTGAACTGTACACAAACCAGTTGCAAATACGTTTAGCTGTTTAATATGATGCTCTTGTAGTTTAAAACTGTTGTGAGTTTAGTTTTTCACTACCTTATCACAAAGAAATCCAAGATTGTAATGTCTACCTTTTTAGCAACATGTTTAACCCAGTTTACCCAAAGTTCAATTTAATTATATAATGATTTTTTAAGAATGATTACGGTTAGTGACTTGGTAATGTAGTTAGTTAATCTCTTTGCCCGTAGTCGTCTCTCTTGCGCCCTTGTATGCTCAGGGGCGGACCTGGTTCTCTTTACCCGATCACACCTCAATCTAACCCAGCTACGGCTTGGGATGGAGGAGGTCCGCCGTGGGTGCCCTGGGGTGCGCTAGATCTGACTCAGTGCACTTTTTAAAACTAACTAAAGAATCCAAAAGGGTGTAGCGGCGGAGCAGAACAGTTAAAGTTGACATTGAAATGTATACTTTTGAACTAAACCTGCACCAATACATGAATGTATCTCTTTTTGAATGTTATTTTTAGGTTGTGCTGAATATAAGACGCGCAATGTATGTAGCTACTAGGCTTGTCAACCTGCCTCATATATTGAAAGTTTTTCAAGTTTATACGTTAGTGATTTTATATTTACTTCCATACTTCTGTTTGTGACTGTAACAGACGATACAACACATCAAGTTCTGTCCAAAACTCAGTGCTCTGATTCCTCCAGGTTCCCTTTCCTTCCCCCCTTCCTCTTTCTTCCTCCCTTTTTCTTTTTTCAGTGACCAACTAACAAGAAAGACTTCTTAGTCCCAAGTACTGCAGACTCTACATTATAAAAATGAACACTATAACTGTAGCAAGCCAAAATGTAAAAGGGTTTTTATCCGCTGAGAAGCGCTCCATAGCTTACTTTGACTTCCATAAAAAGGGTATTGATGTTGTTATGCTTCAGGAAACCAATTTTAGGAGACGAAAGGAACCTCATTTAGCCGAACGCTATTTTGATAAACACTTCTTTAGTTCAGGATTAAGTAAGAAAAATGGAGTATGTATTTCAATCAAACGTAATGTCCCCTTCGAACTACTCCAGAAACACTCAGATAAAGAGGGAAGACTGCTAATTTTGGTGGGACGGCTCTATGGCTCCTTAATTACCTTGGTCAATGTCTATGCCCCAAACAGACCTACCCCCAAGTTTTATAAATCAATCATCAATTCCATTTTAGATGTTTCAAAAGGCCCAATTATACTAGGTGGGGACCTTAATTTTACCATGCACCCTTCCGTGGATAACTCCACAGGGAAGTCTTATCTCAGCCATAGAGCACTGAAAACTAACTGCGCTGTCCTTCACTCCATCTCTTTGTTCGACACCTGGAGAATAGCACACCCCATGCAGAAAGACTACACATTCTTTTCCCATCCCCAACACTCTTACTCCAGACTAGACTACATATTATGTAGCCAGATGCTCCTAACTAACTTAGCCCAATCTAAAATATCGCATACCTCGTGGTGAGATCATAGCATGGTCTTATCTACCTTCCAGTGGCTAACTAAGCCAATAAACACGTCGAACTGGAGACTAGATGAAACCATTCTGACGAACCAAGATACAATAGATGAACTGACTAAGATGACTGATGAATTTTTTCTTAACAACAAACCTGAAGATACATCAGCGGGAAACAATTGGGAAACATATAAATGTTATATTAGGGGGTTCCTTATAAAGCACACGGCTAAGATACGGAAACTGAGGAAGGCCCAGATGACATCCCTAACTGATTCCCTGACTACAGCAGATAGATTACATAAAAATGACCCGACCTCGACTCAAAAGCTTGCAGACCTTACCTCAGCTAGAGAAAATCTCAATAAATTCCTGAACCAAAAAGCACACTTGAGGGCCTTAACTACTAAGGCCAAGTTTTATGCAGACAGCAACAAAGCTGGGCGCCTTCTGGCGAGGTCACTTAAAAAACAACAATACAAATCGTTTATTAGAACTATTTCACATCATTCTGGCAAAATGGTCAGCAGACATGAAGAAATAGCGGATACATTTGTATCCTACTATTCTAAGCTATACAACCTCAACCCCAACATCACTCAAGACTCTAATAATATAATCACACGTTACCTTCATACTATAGAGACCCCTAAAATATCAGAGGACGACAATCACAAGCTAGATGCCCCTATAACAAACCTAGAAATTATGAATACTATTAAGGCTCTTCCTAATGGGAAGTCCCCCGGGCCGGATGGCCTATCGGCTAAATTTTATCAATTATTTCAACCACAGATATGCCCGCCCTTATATGCTTTATTTACGTCAATAGACAAAGGGGAGACCTTTTCTAAATCTCTATTGGAGGCTACAATCACAGTAATCCCGAAAGCAGGCAAGGTGGGAACTATAGACCCATATCACTCCTGAACATTGATATAAAGATATATGCTAAGATATTGGCGAATCGCCTCAATATGATCCTACCTAAGCTTATACACCCGGATCAAGTGGGTTTTGTCAGGGGTAGGGAAGCCAAGGATAACACAATTAGAGTCCTACATTCTCTGCTGACTGCACACAATAACAAAACTCCTCTAGCGCTTCTCTAAACGGATGCTGAGAAGGCCTTCGACAGGGTCAGCTGGCAATTTATGTGGGGGGCCCTGTCGAGGTTTGGATTTTCTGAGGCTTTCGTGGATAGAATCCAAGCGCTATACTCTAACCCTCAAGCTAGAGTACGAGTTAACGGAACTCTATCTCAACCTTTCCCAATCACTAATGGAACCCGCCAGGGGTGCCCCTTGTCTCCACTCTTGTTTGCTATAACCATCGAAATTCTAGCTATTAAAATAAGAGACAATGAAGAAATATTAGGCATACATTTTAATCAGGTACACCAGAAATGCTTACTATTTGCTGATGATGTGATCTATACCCTCCGTGCCCCATCTACTTCTCTACCAGCATTGTTACAAACCCTGAACGAATACGGGCAGGTATCTAACTTCTCAATCAATATGTAGAAGTCGGGAATCATATTACTGAATACGCCCCAGAGTGATAGAGATTTTGTTAGGCAACAGACATCATTCCAGATTGTAGACAAACTTAAATACCTAGGACTGATAATTCCAATCAATCACCAAGACTTATTCCAAAGTAATTATATCAATCTCCAAAACTCGGTAAAAACACTACTAGAAGGATGGCACAGACAGGGTCACCTGTCGTGGATGGGAAGAATTAACACTATAAAAATGATGATAATACCAAAATACCTATTCCTATTCCAGACTTTGCCGATGGCCCTGCCGGTCTCATACCTAAGAACCCAACAGAATATGTTAAATTCATTCATCTGGTCCTACAAAAAGCCCAGAGTATCCCAACAGACATTATACATGTCCAAGACGGACGGTGGACTTAACGCCCCCAATCTTCTAAACTACTACAGAGCAGTGCACATGACCAGAGTGGTCTCCTGGTCCCATTCTGCCGAATCTGCCTTATGGGTGCAAATTGAAAGTTCTCTCTTGGGGGCGGCTCCCATGAGAGATATAGCATGGTTGCCCAAAGCTCACAGACCACTGCTAGCATACCGAAATAACTATATTAAAGCCACCCTAGACGTGTGGGACCACGTGATAACACACGTAGTAGGGATCTCCACCCCAGTTTCGCCTCTTACCCCTCTATTGCACAACCAGATTTTTTTGAAAGATCCATCCTTTTCTCACACACATAGGGAAGAACACTTAAAAAATCTACCAATTTACCTCATTGTAGAGTCAGGTGGGATCAAAGATAGACTAAAGTTACAAGATGAACTAGGCTCACCCTTACATAACTGGTATTCGTATTTATAGATAAGACACGCACTTTCTGACAACACTTACAAACCTAACGTATTTAGACCACTGACCACATTCGAGAAAATATGCGCAAACTCTGACAATAAAAGGGCGTACTTATCAATAGCATACAAACTGTTACGAAGCACTTTCCCAGACCAACGCCCTTCATTCATTGGGAAATGGGAATCAGAATTGTCAGATAATTTCACAGACGATGACTGGAGAAATAGCTTTAAAATGTCACATTCCGCCTCTACTTCGTTATTTATCTCCGAGTTGAACTACAAAATACTCACCCGATGGTATCTGACACCCCATCGACTTAGATATATCTTCCCAACTGCCTCATCAGCCTGTTGGAGACGATGCGGAGGACAAGGTACTATGACCCATATTTGGTGGGACTGTCCTCTTCTATCTGACTTTTGGCGCAGGATAGAACACTGTATTAATAAAATTTTGGGCTTGGATATTACCCTAAACCCGAAACTAGTCCTACTCAATGTTCTCCCGCACTTACATTGCTTGTACCGCACAAGACTACTTCAACTGATGTTGGCGTGCGCAAAGAGACTGATTCCTAGATTATGGAAAACCCAAAACATTCTGACCCACACACAGTGGGTGGTGGAAATAGGGCACATTTTGGAATTAGAAAAACAACACTTTTATTATGTGGGAAAACGAGAGTTCTTTGCTGACATGTATTTTATCTGGGAGCAGGGCCTTCACACTCTGGACATCTAAGACGCAACCGAATTATTGATCCTACAGAGCCTATCTCACCTACATGTAATCCCCCTTCCATCCTTTCTTCCTTTTTTCCTTCCCCTTCTTCCCCTCTTCTCCCCCCCCCCCTTGGCTAGGAACACAAACATTGGACAGCATCCTATCAATAGATGGTAAATAGTATCTTAATGTCTTTGATGTTTTGCTTGATGTCTTTTCTTTTTTTTTTTTCTTTTTTCCTGTTTTGTATGGAAGATGTCCACAGTTATGTTTTGATTGTTGACAATTGTTATTGTATTTAAAAGATGTTTCATATGCTGAAATTGACATTTTTGGATGTAATGTTTTGAAACTAAAATACCAATAAAAATGATTGAATCAAAAAAGACCGCTGCTCTTTAACCTGTCCACTTTTAGGTGATGGCGGATTGAAATCATCTCGATCCGATATGATCAGGATGATTGACAGCCTCTGCTAGCGGCCGTCAGCGAGCAGGGGGTGGCATTGCACAAGCATTTCAGTCGAAATGCTTGTAAATGATAAATGCGTATGCTGTCTGCATTTAGCGATGTTGAGCGGACATTATTTGCTATAGCGAATCATGTCCACTCGACACTTAATAAATCTACCCCAAAGAGTTGTAAAGAAATAGAATAGAAGCCAAAAAATTGAGCCCCTATTAATCCTACATATTTAGGGACATTCATGGGGGGAGAACTGTCCGTCGCACAGTTTTATTTTTTCTATTTATGCCATGATTCTTCCTATTAAAAAAACAACCACATTAAACCCTAACCAGTATTTTCAGCCAAACCCTAAACCACCCAGACTCAGCCCAAGAACTGACCAAGCCTGCTTCAAACAGCCAAGACTCAGTTTCCTGGACCCCCAGACTCAGCCTGGGCAAAAGAGGGACTGCATAGTGGGAGGTATAAAAATGGTGAGAGTCATGTAGAAAGTAAATAAACAGGATTGTCCAAAATACTGGAAAGTGATGCCCATAGTTATAAAACCAGGCATTTCCTTTTAT
The DNA here is from genome assembly GCF_027579735.1 of Bombina bombina. NCBI lineage: Eukaryota > Metazoa > Chordata > Amphibia > Anura > Bombinatoridae > Bombina > Bombina bombina. The sequence goes on from NC_069510.1 coordinate 67,975,459, forward strand.
TTTAATTAGATGAAAATGCATTAGTACTTAAAGGGATAGTCTAGTCAAAATTAAACTTTCATGATTCAGGTAGAGCATGCAATTTTAAGCAATGTTCAAATGTATTCCTCATCATTTTTTCTTCGTTCTCTTGGTATCTTTATTCGAATATAAGCTTAGGAGCCGTCCCATTTTGGATTCAGAACCTGGGTAGCGCTTGCTGATTGGTGGCTACATTTAGACACCAATCAGAAAGTGCATCCCAGGTGCTGAACCAAAAATGGGACGGCTCCTATGCTTACATTCTTGCTTTTACAAATAAAGATACAAAAAGAATGAAGAAAAATGATAATAGGAGTAAATTAGAAACGTGCTTCAAATTGCATGCACTATCTGAATTATGAAAGTATAATTTTGACTAGACTATCCCTTTAATGGTTTATTTATAGTACTGTTAAAAGCGCAATACAATAGCATCACACAGCATTGCAATATTTCATAGATCAATTCTAATTTCTGCTCATAATACCTTACAATCTTCAAGAGTAAAATTTAATTGTTCAGCTTTTTGTTCCAACAGAGACAACTTTGTGAAGGTGGTGGTATATTTTAAACAACTCAATTTTGAATTAATTGAAGAGGAGCCCTCCATGACGGTAAGAGCAATATGGAAGTATTAACGCTAACTTGTACCAGGTCGTCAAATTGTATTGGCAGTTGACAGTTTAATAGGACTAAATATTCCTATAAGTTGTATTTTTTGTTTTTGTTTTAATATTATTTCTGGAATCTGTAACACTGTTTTTTCTCTTAGAAAGATGCAAAGAAAGTAATACAAGTTTAGAAAAAGTATAGGTTGCATATAATTACAATCATAGCTAAAGCATGTAAGATCACCTGATCACACAAACAAAAGTAAATAAGTGGCTTATTAAAATTATTACATTTATCTAATGTCTAGTGCAAAAAAATAATAATAATAATATACAGTATATATATATATATATATATATATATATATATATAAAACAATTATATTAAATTTTAATTCAACAATGTATGTGCAATAATACAAATGTACTAACTGAAACAAATATACAGAAATATAAATAAACCAATAAAGATCCATTTTTTTTCATTGCTGGCGTCCATGTTAGTTAAGGCCTCTCTCCAGCTATTAGGATACCGCCTTCCCCGAGTTGCTATCCACCACTCCTGGTCACCGCTGCTGGGAACTCACACATCTCCCTCCGCCCACTCAGTACCCTGGGGCTCACTTATAACTCCTTGATGAGCACCATGATCCCACTTCACTACCCACAGATTCACAGAGGCCTAAACCGGAAGACAGATCATCACAGGGAGAGAGAGAGGCTGCAAGCAGGCCGCACTCCAGACTGGAGAGGCCAGGGCGTGACATCAGCATGAAGCAGCAGTGTGGAAGGTCAAAGGCATTTCAGCTGCTATGAAGATGCAGTCACTGGGAGACGCTGCTGGTCACCTATTGTTTTGGGGGTTATACCTGGGGTAGTTACCAGGGACAGTGTGTTGTGCATGTATAATGCTCGCAGTCACCTTAACAAAGATGCCTTTGTTAAGGTTGCGGGGTGACTGGTATTTATAATAGGCAAAGACGGGCACTCCTCTATGGAGAGCACCTGCATACACATGCTTACTCTGCCTTACTATAAAACCTGCACTGGTGATTGCTTGATCAGAACAGGAGGTCATTTATATCTGTCTGTAAAATAAAATATATGCCTTCTACAATCTTATCAAACAAGAGGTTATCCAAAGAAAGATCTATCATGGCTGTTCATAACGAAAAATGGTTGCACTCAAAAAAGAGGCAAAAGTAAAATTTCAAAATGTTATTTATTGTACATTAAAAAATAATTACATGGGGGGCGGAGTCTGGCCACGCTTGCAGATGGCCGCATTCTAAGAGGGCTCCCAAATCCCAAGTCAGTTTTATCCCTTCTACCTGACCTTTTTACCCTCATTCCCTTCCTACATCTCACTCTTATGCATCCGATGTAACCCGACAGCTCGGGCAGGGGAGGAAAGCCTGACTAACTGCCGCACAACACCTCAGACACACCTCGGGCCCAACTAAGGCCGTTGACGCCTCAGCACCGTGATAGCGGTATCCGCTCAAACAGAAGCAATCAGGCATCTACTTACCGCCTTAAGGGCGCCTTGCCTACCCGATTCAGACGGAGCCCCCGGTGACCGGCATTTAAGCCATATAAACCTCACTTTCTAGCGGCCATCACCGGACCACGTGGGTCCGCCGCGAAGCGCTCCCAGACATCAGCACCAGGAGCCAGCCTGCTAATCACGCAACGACTGCATCTCACCCTGGTATGTCCACAACGGATCAAGGCCCCTTCGACTCCAGACTTCAGCGACAACCTCCGACTTGCCTTGAGAACACAACTTTTAGCTGGGCCCTTGCACCACCTTACCCCAGGCCTCAGCTCTATTTCAAGACTCTCTCTAATACAGCAAGCCTCTAGCTGGGAGGCGATCAGTGCGATTTGCACCCGGGAACTGAAATCAAACACCGGCCAGCCAGATACGGTATGTTGGTACCCTTTTCCACTTTATTCTCTGTGCTCCCGAAGCCTTACAACCTATTGGGCCCCATATAACCAGTAGGACATAATTTTATCTGCGGCACCTTTTCATCCCTGCCCTTGGCTTGGGGCTCTTTCCTTGGCTCACAACAATCAGCCTCCACCTGGGCAGCTCCAGGCCAGAGACCCCTGCTGCGATAACAGTTTCAAGCCGGTGCCTACCAGTAACTAACCATTAAGCTAGTTAACTTTTGTAAGCTTCTTGAACTCTCTCTCACTTGGCCACACAATCACCCCCACCATCTGGGTAATGCCGTGCAAGAAGCACAACAAGCCTAACGTACAAAGCACAGGCAAAACTCTGAAGCAGTACCTCACCCCAAGAGATACCCCCCCCTGGGCCAATCAACGCTACTATGTCCAATACACAGAATGATGATCAGGACACTAATCTATCAGAGGACTGTTCCTCCTATGTCACCAAACATGACATCAAACACCTCTCCTCCAAGGAGGACATCAATGTGGTGCTCCAAGAGATGAGATCACTCTTTGGTGACCTAAGAAAAGACCTGGGCGCTCTGGACCGCAGAGTACAGGCCTTAGAAGAAAAGCAAAATCCCACCAACCTCAGGATACAAAATAATGCTGCTATTATCAGCGACCACGAAGACAAACTCTCTATCTTAAATGAAAAACTAGAGGATCTAGAAAATAGATGCCGTAGAAACAACTTAAGATTCAGAGGGGTCTCTGAGACGGTTTCACCTACAGCCTTGGAGGGGTACTTGCAAGCCCTCTTCAAAATTATTAAGGACAACCCCACGGCCCCATACATACCTCTAGATAGAGCCCACAGAGCCCTAAGGGCGAAACCTCCACCAAAAGCCCCCCCTCGGGACATTATTGACAGGTTCTCAAGTTTCAAAGACAAAGAAGACATCCTCCGTTTTGCTAGAAACAAGAAGAATATTTTTCATGCCGGAGAAGAGATCCACATCTACTCTGATCTAGCCCAATCTACGCTACAGAAGAGAAGAGAACTTTCCCCCATTACCTCAAAGCTCAGAGAACATAAGATCCTTTACAGATGGGGTTTCCCGGTCTCCATAATTGTGAACTACAACAACAAAATTATCATGTATAGACCTGGATCTGACCCAACTTTTTTCTTCAGAGAACTGTCAACACCTTCCCTTATAGGAACTGAGGACGATTGCAATTCTGATATTGGTGCAGTATAAAGTTATCAATAATGTTGTGTTGTTTTTTGCATTCACTTTTCTTTTTGCTATGCTAATTACTTCATTAATACTAGGTTTGAACTTTACAGTGCCACAATGTTAAATCCTGGTTTAATTAAGTCTGTATGTACTACTAGATCATCTATACCCCTTTTCTTTATACACCCTAGGCCCCATATTGGAATACTAGACCTAGATCACACCAGCGCAGACTTCAGATTTTTAAGCCTAGCCCACGCTTACTGCTCTCATCATTTATTATATTTTGACAAATACTGTTAGTTTACACTTTAATGAATAGGTTATGCTCTATTACTTAGTTCTTGGCCTCCCTTTAGCTCTCTACTGAGTCTAGGCTGTTGATGTGTTAATTATTGCAATTGCCTTTTTCCTCTTCAAATGTTTATATTTTTGCATTTAGTACATATTTGTTGCATTTATTGTTTATTGTGATGCCTGAGAGTCGACCTCTTTCCTCCTCCCATATGCCCCCACTTCTCCCCAAACCTTACCCTCCATATACCCCCGCCTAATACCCCCTTAATACCAAAGGCACGGAAGAAAATCCACTCCCCTGTCTATGATCCTCCACAAGTGCATAACTCCTTATGTATCACAATCTGCCAACTCTGGTCATGCGGGGTTGCATAACAGGCCACCTAACATATTGGACGTATTAAATACCCTACCATCCTGTTCACCCCGGCTCTGATTCTTTTTTATTTTTCCCTTCCCTATCACCTTCATAAGCTTTAATCACATAGAGTTAACCCTTCCCCTCTTTTCCCTCTCCACCTATCCCCTATCCTCCTCCCTTCCTCCCTCCCCCCATTCCTCACCCCTCCCCCTTCATTCACTCCCTTAGTCCTCAGCATAAACTCCTCCCTTCTATATTTATCCTCCCCTGTCCTCCAATTTGTCAGGTAGACCATTATCACTTTTAATCATTAAGATATGTATAACTGATCTTGGGATTACTTCCCCCAAACCTATTTTCCTCTTCTCAACTTGTTAACAACCTTGACTGCCCTATCTCTTTCTACTTAACCTCCCTAGCTTTTATACATTCCTTTTCTCTCCCTTCCCTGCCTTCTTTCTGTTAATATCTACCTTCTGCTCCCTTCTCTCTAACACCCTTCTAGGTTCCTTTTTTTTTTTTTTTTTTTTTTTTTTCTCTCTCTCCCACCCCCTCCCTTAAATGGCTAAACACAGCAGATTCCAGGATCATACTCTCAAACTAACATCCATCAACGCCAAGGGACTTAATAGCCCCGGCAAGAGATCTATTGCCCTGAAAGACCTACATAAATTAAACAGTCAAATTCTCCTAATCCAAGAGACACACTTCCAAAGAGGAAAAGAGCCTAGGTGGCACAACCCTCACTACCCCACTGCCTTCTTTGCGTCTGGCCCACGCAAGAAAAACGGCGTCGGAATTCTCATCCACAAATCCCTTCCCCTACAGGTCTCCCACTTAGAAAGAGACACTGACGGCAGGTACCTGATCCTTACAGGGACACTTTACAACCACCTAATCACTATCGCCAATATTTATGCGCCCAATCATACACAAATTCCCTTCTTCAGAAAGGTTACCTCCAAACTTCTAGAACATGCAAAAGGGGTGACATATTTAGCAGGCGACTTCAATCTCTCCTTCGACCCCCTTCTTGATTCATCGAAAGGTGTTTCCTGTACCCCTCCTAAAACTTTGAAAACAATCAAATCCATTCTAGCTAGCCTCACTCTCCATGACATATGGAGAACTCTACACCCCACTCAAAAAAACTTCACCTTTTTCTCAGCTCCCCACAACTGTTATACCCGCATTGACCACATTTATACTGACACCAACGGCCTTTCGATAACCACTCAAAGTGATATCGGCTCAATCACTTGGTCGGACCATGCCCCGATCTCATGCACAGTGCTTTGGCCCGACCTCCCAATCACCTCTAAAACCTGGAGACTTGACGATTTTCTTCTTGACGATCCTTTAATCTTAAAAGACATCCAGACTGAGCTGATAGAATATTTTCGTCTCAATTCTAACTCTTCTAGCTCGAACCTGGTAGAATGGGAAGCCCACAAATCTGTTATTCGCGGTAGCTTCATCAAACATAAAGCCAAAATCAACAGATTGAACAGAGAAAAATACTCCTCTTTACTAACCCAAATCAGCTCCTTGGAAGCTGAACACAAAAAAGACCTTTCCAACGTATCCCTTAAAACTCGCTTACTCGAAGCTAGATCCTCCCTTAAAAAACACCTCACAGAAGCCCACCAAAGAAAAGCTCTCTACCTAAAGCAATACTATTTTGATGGAGGTAATAAACCGGGAAAAATTCTAGCCCGCTGTCTACGTAGAAAGCAACTCAACTCACACATCCACTCTATCTTAACAAAAGATAACGTTGCCCTTAGGAGCAGCGACCAGATTGCAGCAGCTTTCCACTCATTCTATTCCAATCTATACAACATAGACGCCCCCCAAAGCAAAGAGCCACAACCCGACAACCCAGATTCCTCTCTACTGGAAGCAACCAACCGGTATTTTGAGGGACTAAATTTACCCTCACTATCCACAGAACAAGCCCATAGCTTAGAATCCCCCATTTCCATAGAAGAATTAACCCAGGCCATTAAGGACTCTCCTTCGGGTAAAAGCCCAGGTCCCGAATGCTTTACCCTCAGATATTATAAAACCCTTAAAGATATATTGATCCCCCATATGCTCCATATTTTTAATGCATTAAGAGAATTCCCCCATCTAACTAGATCCCTCTTAGAAGCTCATGTTACCGTTATTCCCAAACCGGGTAAACCCCACACAAACCCCGAACACTTTAGACCCATTTCTTTAATCAATACCGATATGAAAATTCTAGCTAAGGTCCTAGCCAACAGGCTCAACAAGGTACTCCCATACTTAATATCCAACGACCAGGTCGGGTTCGTCCCAGGGAGGGAGGCAAGAGACAACACCACCAAAGTACTAAATCTGATCTCTTATGCCAGAACTGAGGGGTCCCCGATGGTCTTGTTCGCAACAGACGCGGAAAAGGCCTTTGATAGGGTCAGATGGTCCTTCCTTAAAAGAGCGATGCAGGAGATGAATATTCCCGAGGCCTTTATAAATATGACGCTCTCCCTTTATTCGAATCCCAACGCCAGAATAAGGGTCAATAACACCCTATCAGACTCGTTTGACATCAAAAACGGCACAAGACAGGGCTGCCCGCTCTCCCCTCTCCTGTTCAATATTTCGATAGAGATCCTGGCACAAAAAGTTAGAGAAAACCATGCCATCAAAGGGCTTCAGATAGGCAATAATCATCACAAACAGGCCCTCTTTGCTGATGATATTCTCTTCACTCTGACTGAGGCAGAGAGTTCTGTGCCCGCTTTGCTTAAAGAACTTAAAGCTTACGGCTCTGTATCCAATTTCAGTCTCAACCTCAACAAATCCGAACTCCTTAATATAAACACCCCACATCACCACATTCAATTCCTCAAAAACAACTTTAATATCACAATAGCACATCAGAAAATCAAATACCTAGGTGTCTTCCTCTCAGCCTCCCCACAAGACTTATTTAAACTCAATTATCTCACCCTAAAACAAACAATCGCTAATGATTTATCTACCTGGAAAAATAAACCACTCACTTGGCTAGGTAGAATAGGGGTGGTCAAAATGAATGTCCTACCCAGGATTCTGTATATCCTCCAAACGCTCCCTATCCCCCTCCAGAGAGGTTATCTAGAACAACTCCAAGGGTTAATCGAGCAATTCATTTGGGCGAGGGTTAGGCCGAGAATCCCTAGAAAAACTATGTACCTCCCAAGAGACAGGGGCGGTCTGGGAGTTCCCAACTTGGTTAATTACAGAAGAGCTATATTGCTCCAACATATTGTTGAATGGTCTCACAACTCTAGAGGCAAGGCCTGGATTGACCTAGACAGACATATATTTAAACTTAACAATGTGGGGTCTTTGGCATGGTTCCCCCCAAATCACAGACCCAAAAATCTACACAATTTTCCAATTGCCTCTGCCACACTCTCAGAATGGGACAAAATAATAGCCACTAGCACCCATATCTCGTCAAGGCACAGCCCTCTTACTTCTTTTGTGGAAAACCCTGATATCCCATACCATAGGACAGGTTCCAAAATTAAAAATCCCCACAGCCTCCTATCAAACTCAATTCACTCCCTCATAGACAAAGATAAGCTTAAATCCCTATCACGTTTACAGGATACACACGGTGAAATATTCTCTTCTTGGCTCCATTACTCCCAACTTCTTCACTACATCTCCCATCACAAACACAAAAAACATTTCATTAGGAAGTTGACACAATTCGAGAAACTCTGTTCCACCGCCACCGCCCCCAGACGGCTCATCTCCTTACTTTATAAAATCCTAGGAGTCCCAGAAACAGACACCCTCCCCTCTTATACTGCGGCATGGCATAGAGATATAGATGTAGACACCGACGCACAGTCATGGCTAAAGGCCTTCGCTGTTACCAAAAGCTCATCGGTTTCCGCTCAAATCCAAGAAATGCACTTAAAATTTCTTTGCCGATGGTATTTAACTCCAGTAAGGCTTCATAGGATCTACCCCAAACTCAAAAACTTCTGTTGGAGAGGTTGCGGTGATGAAGGCACTCTACACCACATATGGTGTTCCTGCCCGAAACTAAAAGATTTTTGGAAGGAGATCTCTCATGAAGCCTCCACATTGCTAAACACACATATCCAGATAGACGTCGAGTCTCTTCTCTTTAGATCAATTCCCAAAACCAGCACTACGGCACACAAGGCCCTTTGGCTAATAATGATAAACGCAGCTAAAAAATTAATCCCCAGACATTGGAAAACGCAAAACATCCCCACCTTCTTGGATTGGAAAGCTCAAGTTTCAGACCTCATTGCCCTTGAGAAATTTCATTATCTTCAAACACATAATCTAGCTACCCACGAGATGATCCTGGCTATCTGGAATAGATCTATTTTTTTTTTTTCTCCCTTCTATTCTACTAACCCCACTACCTCCTCTGGCTCCTTTGCTACTTGTGCTCCCTATGTGTTAAAAGGAGCCCAACGCTTTATTATGCTCATTTTTACTTCTTCTTACGAAGTCTTGATCTCACTGTTACTGTTGTATTGTTTACCATGAATGTACAATTTCAATTGTTATTCAAACGTGAAGCTACCATGTTGTCTGTATGTCATCTTATTTTTTCTTCAATAAAGCTTGTTTGAAAATCAAAAAAAAAAATAATAAATAAATAAATAAATAATTACATGGAGGCTTGCTGAACGATCGTATGCATTTTGCGTGCTAGACAGGATTAAGACTGTTCGGCGTGAAACGCGTAAGATCATTTAGCAAGCCTCCATGTAATTATTTTTTAATATATAATTAATCAAGTTTTGTAATGTCAATTTTGCCTCTATTTTGAGTGCAACTATTTTTTCTTATGTTTGAACTATATTGCAGTTTGATTCACCGCTTAGATGCTCCGCCACAGCAGTAAGAGATTTATAGTCCCAGCCTTACTCTGGAAGTTCCTGTAAGGACCTTTGAGACGGCATCTCCTTGTTTGTTTCTATTGGCAGTCATATCACCATTAACAATTTAGCCAGCAGATAGTGGTTTAGTGTTCTAGGCCATTAACTCTTGTCATTTCCTTCCCCTCCAGGAAATTACTTTAATCTCTAATATGGGCGGTTTAGTGGGCCTCTGGGTGGGCTTCTCGGTCTGCACACTGGCTGAATTCTTTGAGCTGTTCCTGGATATCCTGCTCTTGTTCATCCGACGATGTCTGAGGACGACAAACCATGAAGGTTACAAAAACCCATATGTTCAGAAACAGAGCCCCATATACCTTCAGAAAACCACCAAAATCTGAACGACATTTTCTGTGACATATAGCTTGTTAGTACAGCAAGGCATGAAAAGGTAGAAAAAGATACATCCCAGAATTAAGTGGGTCTGTTAACTCCTTCTTTGTTGAACCTTGTCTTGAGGCTATATTGATCAATAGTGTATCAAAAGAATGGAGCCATCCAAAATGCTATAGAAAGCTTGAAGATAGGAATACACATGCAAAGTGGGTCAGGACTGGGCTCTGTAACATTGAAAGGAACATTCTACGGATTTTGGGCTAGATTACAAGTGGTGCTCTAATGTTTGCACACAAGCAATGTCAGAATACCGCAGGCTTGTTAACTTGCGCACTTATTACAAGTTGGAAGAAAATGCATTAGCTTAAACGCAACTGAATTTAACGTGCATTGGGTTAGCGTAACTGAAGACATTGCGTAAAAGCATAACTACACTAAAATATACTGTTACACTCACATAAACACTATCTGATAAAAATTATATAATTATCAATAAAAAAAACTTTATAAGGTATATGGTATATGGCCATGTATTTGTATAAAAAGTGGGGATACTTGCCTACCTAGATGTGCTAATTGTCTATACAATAATTTCTATTGATTTACTTTTGCAATATGGAGGATTTTAATCTCATGCTTTTATCTCCACCATAATTTAATGAATTTTGATATTATAAGGGCTATAATATATCTTTGTGTCTAAATAATAATAATATAATAATATGTAATAGTGTGTTTTACTGTGTATTTACTTTAAATATTTCACATTCCAATGTTCTTCACATACAGGAAAATGTTATTTCCTTCCAATGGCATGGAGAGTCCACAAATCCATTCTAATTACTAGTGGGAATTCAACTCCTGGCCACCAGAAGGAGGCAAAGAACACCCAGTAGAGCTGTTAAGTATCACTCCTACTTCCCATAAACCCCCAGTCATTCTTTGCCTTTATCATCCGGAGGATGTGCAAAGATGGTATCTGAATATATTTAATCCTTTAATGGGTACTATTATTCTCTTTAGTAAGAATAATGGTGGCTTTTAGCAGTTAGAAGACAGCGTGGTGGTCTTTGCTTAACTTCTAACATAAATGCTACCCCTTTTACAGAAAACCAGGGTTGGTTACTCTGTTTTTCTTTTTCTACAGGTCCCTGTCAGAAGTTGATAAATCTGTCCTGCAGCTGGATCCACTGGTAAGTGCTTTCACTTTCCCTAGGTTAGAAGGAACCAGCACTCTAGGGGTTAAATCCTCTGTAATTTTCCTGGGACATAACTTATCTCTAAATGTGGAGATATATTAAGAAGGGGCATGTAAATGGGAACTGCATCTGCTATATAGGGGTGTATTAACTTGTATTCAAGTTAAATTTTAAGAGGCTAGAAATGAGAGGGTTAATGGAGCTTATTTATATCTGTGACTTGGAGGCTCAATATTTTTTATATATGGCCTAGTGCAAGGTTTTATGAGAATCTGGTATTGCTGTTTTCAATAAATAAGTATGAAATACTGGATGTATTTTGTAACTATTTGGAAGATGTAGCTTAACAGCATTAGGTGAGATGATTCTGATTATTTCAAAAGGTCCAATGAATCGAGGGCCGAGTTTCTTAGAAGGGCATTGTATCTTTAGATTTACAGTTGATAACCATACCCTGTCACCTATTTTATATATAGGAGCAGGATTATGGTGATAATCTGCATAATGTTTGAAACTCTCTTAAGATTTAAGTAAAGTTTTTCTAATAACCTTGAAATTTGTGATCAAAGAATCAATTTGTTTATCAGCTTCAGGAACAGGAGTGATTATGGGGGATCCAGGGAACATCACAGGATGATATCCATAATTAGCAAAGAATGGAGAAGTAGCAATGGAAGAGTGTATCTGATTGTTGTAGGCAAACTCAGCTAGGGCTAAAAACTGATTCCAGTCATCTTGAATATGTGAAACAAAACATTGTAAATACTGCTCTAAAGTTTGATTTCTACGTTCTGTTTGTCCGTCCGATTGACGGTGGAAGACTGTAGATAAAGATCTTTGAATATGTAATCCTTGGCAGAATGAGGTCCAAAACCTGGAGGTAAATTGCGTACCTCTATCAACAATGGATTCTGGTATCCCATGCAGTTGGAAGATTTCATTGATGAATAAAGTAGCAGTTTGACTAGCTGAAGAAAGTCCTTTAGTTGGAATTAAATGTGCCATTTTGCTAAACCGATCTACGATGACGACAATGGTATTGTATCCTTATGCCGTTGGAAGTTCTACGATAAAATCCATGGATATATCGTCCCAGGGTTTACTAGGAACAGGCAATGGTCTTAGAAGTCCTGAAGGTTTTTTGCAGGGACTCTTAGCTCTGGCACATAAAGGGCAGGCAGATACATAGGAGATTATATCCTTAGGAAGTGTAGGCCACCAGAACTTTCGACTAAAAAGGTCTTTGGTCTTCTTGACCCCACTGTGACCACCTAAAGGGGTGTTGTGATGGTATTGTAGAACTTCTGGGATAGCTTTTGGAGGAACGTATATCTTATCCTTATAATAGTAAAGACCATGTTGCAGTCGTAGAGGAGGAATAGTTTTTGGTATATCGTGGTTATCATTATAGCACTTGATTTTTTCCCATAAATTAGTAGAGGTTGCTAAAAACCATTCTTTCTGAAAGATAGGTTAAGAGATTTCTGTGTTCTTGGGACTATTATCAATCATACGGGATAGTGCATCGGCCTTACCATTGTGTGAACCAGGTCTGTAAGTTATGATTAGAGAAAAACTAAAGAACAGAGCCCACCTCGCTTGCCTGGGTTTTAATCTTCGTGCAGACCGTAAATATTCCAGAGTCCTATGATCAGTATAAATGGTTACTTGATGACTGGTACCTTCCAATAAATGTCTCCATTCTTCTAGCGCCAATTTTATTGCCAATAACTATCTCCAACATCATAATTTCTTTCTGCTGAAGATAAGGAGCGAGAGAAATATGCCACAGGATGTATTCAATTCTTTGGAACAGCACGTTGTGATAATATTGCTCCAACAGCTGTTTCTGAAGCATCAACCTCCAGGAAATAGGGTTGATTGACCATGGGTAATATTAGTATAGGGGCAGAGGTGAATAACTTATTTAATTCTTCAAATGCACTTTGTGCCTCTGGTGACCAGAATAATTTGGTGTCTTTTTTGTTTAATACTGTAATGGGCTGAGCTAATTTTGAAAAATCTCGTATGAATTTCTGGTAAAAATTACAGAAGCCTAGAAAGCACATACATAACCCAAGAACTTGACAGTTGTAACATGAAAAGCGCATTTTTCTAGCTTTACATACAGGCGATGTTTTCGGAGGAGTGACAATACTGTACATACATGTTCTTCATGTTTGTCTGATGATGTGGAATAAATTAAAATGTCATCTAAATAAACAACAACAAAAATGTCCAGAATGTCTCATAGGATGTCATTAACAAATCTTTGGAAGGTGGCAGGGGCATTGCATAACCCATAGGGCTTTACAAGGTATTCAACATGTCCATACATAGAACAAAAGGCTGTCTTCCACTAATCACCTGTCCAGACTCTGACTAGGTTATATGCCCCACGTAGATCTAGTTTGCTATATACAGTTTCTTCGCGTAGCCTTACCAATAACTCAGGGATCAGATGTAATGGGTATCTGTTTTTTATAGTGATATCATTTAATGCTCTATAATCAACACAGGGACGCAGACCCCACCTTTTTTTCCAAGAAAGAAGATTCCTGCTCCAGCAGGAGAGGTTGATGGACGGATAAAACCTTTAGCTAGAGTTTTTTCTATATATTCCTTTAATATTTTAGATACTGGTTCTGATAAGGGATATATGCGCCCAAAAGGTACTGTAGATCCAGGTAATACATCAATAGAATAGTCATATTCTCTATGAGGGGGCAATACATCTGCTCCTTTTTTCTGGAATACATCATAGAAATCTTTATATGATGGAGGAATGAGCATTTGTTGTCTGGGGTTTTTTTTTAAGGCAGAATGGATAAATGAATCAGGGAAGCAGTCTGACAAACAAAAGGAGGAAATAAAACGTTATTTGCCAGTCTCCCAGTCTATGGTAGGATTATGTCTCTTTAGCCAGTTTAACCCCAATACTAGAGGAAATATAGGGGAGTGTACCAAATCATATTTTCTTCACGTTTGTCTCCAATTAATATGGTATAATATTAATATTATTACTTTCTATTACTAGGTGAGAAGCCATCGATGAGTTGGATATAAGTGGGTATGGATTTTTGTGTTGTAGGAATAGATAAAGTTCTGGATAGAGTGGTGTCCATATAGCATTCACTGGCTCCAGAATCCACCATGGCAGCAAGAATCATCGGTTTATTATTCAGCTGTATAGAGAGGGAGATAGACAGATGAGAGGCAGAACTATTAAACATGGTTTTACTGCTGAGAAGAGGGGAACGTTCCTTACCTCCCAAAGATTTAGGTTTAACCTTGCATTCTCGGACCTGGTGTCCTGACTTTCCACAAAAAAGTGCTGGCTTGTTCCACTTTGAATCCAAGGCCAGACAACGGAAGTCTGTTACATACTCCTAAACACATCTTTTCCCTTGTTTAAGAGTTAGGAAAGAGGCAGTAGCAGTGGATTCTTTATATTGGTCATCATATAGTGAGTCCATAGTATGAAGAAAGTTATTTCAGATACAGCTGCAGCGCCTCCAAGGGGACTTGGTACCGCAACAGGAGCTGAAGCAGACAGAGGTGACTTAGAAGCCTGTAGCATCTGGTCAAGCTGAGATTGATTACTTTGTAGGGAAACTTGTGCGGTCTGTATCTCTTGAACTGATTGGGTGAGAGCTTCTAATGGCTGGGTTATGGCCGTGAGTGCTGCAGATATCCAAGCGGGGTCCATTTTATTACTCAGTTATTTTATCAGGATCAGAAACCAGATAGGACCCCAATAGCTTGGGAAGTGGTATAAGTATCACAAAAATAACATAGAAGGTACTTGCCTCCAATTACAGGATGATTGTAGTAACGGTAAGTCCAGCTTCAGCAATGATAATAGTTCACACAATAATAGTGATAAGTGAGCTTGATTCTATAACAGGATAGGCATACACAATTCACAGCAGAATAGGGGTAATCCACAATCAGAGACCAGTATACAAGCCAAGGTCGGTGCAGGCAGCAAGGTTCTTAATCGGTTACACAGGCAAAAGGTCAGGGCAGGCAGCAAAGGTTCACAAGTGGTTAATCAGGCAAAGGTTCAAGGAATGCAGTAAAGGTTCACAAGTGGTTAATCAGACAAGGGGTCAAAATCAGGATGCAGAGCAACCAAAAGCAGAGTACTGTTTACAAGGAAACTCACTCAATAACTGAGTACTGAGTAGTGTGTAAGGCAGTGCTTTATAGGGGGATAATAATGACTGACAGCTGGCAGGAGGTGTGTGCATATACTTCTCCCTTATTAAATATGCAGACTTACAGTTGACAGGGAGTGTTTTACTGAAGGGGCATGGTCACGTTATATTGTGCTGACCTTACGATCACGCCCACAAACATTGTAGTAGTTGGGAAGCATGGCGGCCGCCATTTTGAGGGATTCACACTGCTCTCTGTTTGATCTTCTCCCTGAGAAATCCTTCTGCAGCGTAGTGATAGCAGTAAGAACATCCGCATCATTACAATAGCCTAGTTAGTTCGCACCGTTTTTATCTGTGGCACAGTTTCTTTATTCTGTTGCAGTCACGTGACCGGCCTCTGTGCTTCTGCTCCTTGGCGTTCTCTATTAGCTGACCGTTGAGCTGAGTGTTTGGCGAGCTGTATAATATAGCAGCTGTCTTGTTTAGCCGATCCAGGTCTGTGTATCTTAGCTGGTGATCGAGTCTTGGAGATTTCAACTAGTGGGACATTCTCTGCTGGTCACTGGAGTGGTGAGTCCTCAGCAGAGCTGAAGGTTAGAGGTGCAAGTTATTTTTGTAATATTCCTCTGGGATCCTAACGATATTTTGTTTGTGTGTATATAAAAAAATTTGGGTTTTTTTGTTAAGAGAATATTGAATTAGTTGAAACTTAGTTTTTATTGTGGTGACCAACTTCCTAACATTATGGACTCTGATGCAAACTTAAGTGTGTCATTTGACAAGTGTTTATATTGCTTGGAGGCTCACATTATTCCTCCTGTGCAGTTTTGCTCCTCATGTTTAAACAATATGCTTTTGTCTAAAAATAAAAAATTCCCTCTCAGAGCCATCTGTCTCTCAGGATAATGTTGTCCGTGCCATGCCGCAGCTTTCCCCTCAAACGTCCCAAGCTTTAGCATTTAACTTCTGCAGTTTCTGCAGCCTTATCAGCCTTTCCTATAGCTGGTAAGAGAAAGAGGAATCTAAGAATATATCTCATACAAAGAGTTCTGACACCGCTAAGTCTGCGTTAGCCTCTCTCAGTTATCTGAGGAGGATCATTCCTCAGTGGCTTCTGAGGGCGAGATTTCAGACTCTGAGACTGCTGATGCTAGAACAGCAGATCAAGAGGAGGTTAATTTTAGATTTAAGCTGGAGCACCTCCATTTACATCTGTAGAGGTATTCCTGGTCCCAGACCGTATGTCGGACATTATAGCTCAGGAATGAGAGAAGCTGGGGATCCCTTTTTCCCCGTCCCCTGTTTTTAAGAAAATATTTCCTGTTGCTGACTCTGTGCATGACTCATGGGGCACCGTACCTAAGGAAGAGGGCGCTATATCCACTCTAGCCAAGAGAACAACTATCCCCCTTGAGGATAGTTCCTCTTTCAAGGACCCTATGGATAAGAAACTGGAAGCTTACTTAAGAAAGATTTATATTCATCAGGGTTTATAATGGCAACCAGTTGCAAGTATTGCTACGGTTGCAGGTGCAGCTTCTTAATTGTGCGACTCCTTGTCTGATCTAATTTCAGAGGAGACTACCATAGATGAGATCCAGGATAGGATCAAAGCTCTAAAGCTGGCTAATACTTTTATCTGTAATGCCAGCATGCAAGTTGTTAGGCTGGAAACCAAGATTTCTAGCTTAACGGTTCTAGCTCACAGAACTCTGTGGCTAAAATCTTGGTCTGCCGATGTTACATCCAAGTACACTTCTGTCTTTACCTTTTAAGGGCAAGACTGTTGTTCCGCGCTGCTCTAGCTGTTGCTAGGGACGCAGTGCCTGCTGTCTGCTCGTGCTGCGGTGACGTCATCACCGCACGCTTCCTCCTGCAGAAGCCGGTATGGATCTCCTGTGGCGCGAATCCTGCACCTATGTAAGTAACTTCAGTTCTACCTATCACTGCCCAAGTATAAGTGTTACTTACTGTTCTCCTGGGTGTTATTGATTCATATGCTGGATTGTTATTTTGTTGCTGACCCCAGCTTGTCTGACCACTCTGCCTCTTTAACCCTTAACTGCTGGATTGATACTGCTACTGAACTCTGCTTGTCTGACCACTCTGCCTCTTTAACCCTTAACTGCTTGATTGATATTGTTGCTGAACTCTGCCAGTCTGACCACTCTACCTGTTAACCTCTATCTGCCCTGGATTGCCTCACTGTTGCCGAACCCTGTCTGCCTGACCATCCTAGTGGTTTATCCCTAGACTGCATTACTGTTGCCGAACCCTGCCTGCCTAACCACCCTAGTGGTTTGTCTCTGGTTTCCTGCCTGTTGCCGCCAAGGACTGTCATGCCTGTGGTGTGCCATTTATCTCATCTTGCAAACCTACTCTGCTCTGGGATATTCCCTATCATTTCGTCTCGATGCCGGGATAACAAGACTACTGGTCGAGTTCGGTCTGATAGAGGAGTATCCCACAAGCATTACATTGACTTTATTTGGTCCTGGTCTGGCCAAGATTATTTCCGAAGTTTCTGGTGGAAAGGGATCTTTCCTACCTCAAGACAAGAAGGCTAGACCTAAGGGTCACCAGAATTCTAATTTTCTTTTCTTTCGCAACTTCAAGGGACAAAAGTCTCCCTCCTCTTATTCCAAGCCGGAGCAGTCCAGGACTTCTTGTAGGTCCAGTCAACCTTGGAGGTCCCGTCAACCTTGGAGTAAGGGGACCTTTCCGACCAATATTGGACCACAAATGTCTCAACAAATTGTTCAAGGTTCTGTCCTTCAAAATGCAGACTATACGTTCCATTCTACCCTTGGTTCAGGAGGGTCAGTTTATGGGGCCGATTTATTAAAAGCGATCATGTCCGCCCGACATCACTTAATGCCGACAGCATACGCTGTCGGTATTTTACATTGCACAAGCAGTTCTAGTGAACTGCTTGTGCAATGCCGCCCCCTGCAGATTTGCGGCCAATCGCCTGCTAGCAGTGGGTGTCAATCAACCCAATCATATGTGATCGGGCTGATTGCTGAACGCCGCCTCAGAGGTGGCGTACGAGTTAAGGAGCAGCGGTGCATAACTTGTCCGCCTGCTCTGAGGTGGCGGACAGAAATCAACTAGATCGAATATGATCGGGTTGATTGACACCCCCTGCTAGCGGCCGATTGGCCATGAATCTGCAGGGGGCGGCATATGCTGTCGGCATTTATCGATGTGCAGCGATGTGCAGCTTCTTCAAGCGGTGGTGCCTTCTGTTTAGGTCCGCCTGTCTTATTCTCCCTCCCTTCCATTCTGTGTCCTCTAGCTTGGGTATTGGTTCCCACTGGTAATTAGAATGGAAAATGTATGCTTACCTGATAAATTATTTTCTTTCCTGGCATGGAGAGTCCCTCACCCACCCTTAATTTGAGTTAAGAGAGCTTTTTTTGTATAGACCTCAGGCACCTCTATACCCTTGTGTCATCTTCTCTTTCCATATTCCTTCGGCTGAATGACTGGGGCCTTATAGGAAGTAGGAGTGATACTTAACAGCTCTGCTGGGGTGTTCTTTGCCTCCTCCTGGTGGCCAGGAGTTGAATTCCCATTAGTAATTAGAATGGATTTGTGAACTCTCCATGCCAGGAAAGAAAATAATTTATCAGGTTAGCATAAATTTTGTTTTTTATTTCAAATACATATATATATATATATATATATATATATACACCTGTATATCTATCCCTATAGCTATATATGTATAGATGTATATTTTACATTAACATTATCATATATATTTAATAATAAAAACAAAAATAAATTCTATGTGAAGAACATAGAAATGTAAAATATGCATATGCGGGTTTGGCAATGAAGATCTAACGCAGTGTTGGGTTAGTGTACATGAAGATTTAATTATCCTAAGGCACACAAACATTTTACTTTCAACCTATAATCCGCGAGCAAAAATATTGATTCTGGCGATGTTAACGCTTGAGTGAAAGCACTAAATAGCGCACTACTTGTAACCGAGCCCTTAATGGTATATGTTAGCTTTATATATCAATTGCACCATTATTGCCTTGACACATATGAAACTGTTTATTTATTTTTACTTTTTGTGAAGTTTATGAGTCTTCTGGTTTCAAAATGGCAGAAAATGACACTTGGTACCTGCTGTTAAAATTATAGAAAACACAACATTTGTTTTTACAAACATTGTATTGTATAATTGTTCTAAAATACATTGTATAGGGATACATCACAATAATTGGCACATAATAAATCATTAAAGGGACATGAAACTAATAATGTCCGCCCTGCTTTGCTAAATGCCGAAGCATACGCTGTCGTCATTTAACTTTGCACAAGCAGTTCTGGTGAACTGCTTGAGCAATACCGCCCCCTGCAGATTTGCGGCCGCTAGCAGGAGGGGTGTCAATCAACCCGATTGTATACGATCGGGCGGATTTATATCCGCCGCTTCAGAGACCTCAGATTCTTAAGACCGCTGCTTCTTAACTCCTGTTTCTAGGGAGCCTGAAGGCCCGCACAGAAACAGCTGCATCAAGCTCCATTCTGAGCTTGATGAATAGGCCCCAATCTGTTCAGCTAGCTCCCAGTAGTGCATTGCTGCACCTTCAACAAAGGATACCAAGAGAGTTAAGCAAATTCTATAATAAAAGTAAATTGGAAAATTGTTTAAAATTGTATTCTCTATCCCTTAAAGGGACATGAAACCCAAAAAATGTCTTTCATGATTCGGATAGAGCATACATTTGTAAACAACTTTTCAATTTACTTCTATTATCAATTTTGCTTTATTCTTTTGGTATCCTTTCTTGAAGGAGCCGCAATGCACTACCAGGAACTAGCTGAACACATTGGTAAGCCAATCACAAGAGGCATATATGTGCAGCCACCAATCAGCAGCTAGCTTTTCAACAAAGAATACCAAGAAAACAAAGCAAATTAGATAAAATCTAAGTTAATTTGAAAGTTGTTTAAAATTGTATGTTCTATCTGACTCACAAAAGAAAAGTTTTGAGTTTCATGTTCCTATAAAAAAACTACGAAACCACAGAAACCTAATGCTATAATCTAGTGTACACCCTTTCTCACAGCTGGCAATTAACTCATAAACTTTCTCAGGAACACTCCACTTTCTCTTCATGATAAAAGTTGAGTTACATTTGTCTTGATGTGAATGATTTATTTGCCTGTATTGTGATATATAATAACTTATTTAGATGCTTTCTGAAATAAACAAATAAAGATAGTAGTTCTGTGTGTTCTTCTAATCTCCACCAATGGAAGGGAATTGTGTTCTTCTTTTGTATTTGTGCTATATGTTGTTATGGCGACAGAGATACAAGTCTGAAGAATTTGCTTAGTGGTCCATCGATGTTACACTGGTTGTCCATAAGTTTCATATGAGCTGAATCCAAATGTATAATTGTCCAATTACAGCACACCACTTCACTTTCTCAAATAGCTATGTAATTATAGAAAATGTTTATGGGTAATACTACTGCTTTTCTTCAAGCATAAGAACCAGCCACAGTTATTAGAGGTACGTAGAACCAGATGACATTTTTGGTAGCATATATAATAATATCTAACATATAATACTGATATAACCCTTTAAATAGAAACCTTTGGCAGCACAACTATACACATTAAATAATATAAAAATGATATATCACCCATGGTGGTCTCCACATATGAAATGCTTGTTCCCTTAAAAATAGGTTTCTACATAGTATTCACATAGGCCTAGATTTAGAGTTTGGCGTTAGCCATGAAAACCAGCATTAGAGGCTCCTAACGCTGGTTTTAGGCTACCTCCGGTATTTGGAGTCACTCAAAAAATGGTCTAACGCTCACTTTTCAGCCGCGACTTTTCCATACCGCAGATCCCCTTACGTAAATTGCGTATCCTATCTTTTCAATGGGATTTTTCTAACTCCGGTATTTAGAGTCGTGTCTGAAGTGAGCGTTAGAAATCTAACGACAAAACTCCAGCCGCAGGAAAAAAGTCAGTAGTTAAGAGCTTTCTGGGCTAACGCCGGTTTATAAAGCTCTTAACTACTGTGCCCTAAAGTACACTAACACCCATAAACTACCTATGTACCCCTAAACCGAGGTCCCCCCACATCGCCACTCGATTAAATTTTTTTAACCCCTAATCTGCCGACCGCCAACTACGTTATCCTTATGTACCCCTAATCTGCTGCCCCTAACACCGCCGACCCCTATATTATATTTATTAACCCCTAATCTGCCCCCCACAACGTCGGCGCCAGCTACCTACAATAATTAACCCCTAATCTGCCGACCGCAAAGAGCCGCCAGCTACATTATAGCTATGTACCCCTAATCTGCTGCCCCTAACACCGCCGACCCCTATATTATATTTATTAACCCCTAATCTGCCCCCCTCAACGTCGCCTCCACCTGCCTACACTTATTAACCCCTAATCTGCCGAGCGGACCGCGCCGCTATTATTATAAAGTTATTAACCCCTAATCCGCCTCACTAACCCTATAATAAATAGTATTAACCCCTAATCTGCCCTCCCTAACATCGCCGACACCTAACTTCAATTATTAACCCCTAATCTGCCGACTGGAGCTCACCGCTATTCTAATAAATGTATTAGCCCCTAAAGCTAAGTCTAACCCTAACACTAACACCCCCCTAAGTTAAATATAATTTACATCTAACGAAATTAATTATCTCTTATTAAATAAATTATTCCTATTTAAAGCTAAATACTTACCTGTAAAATAAATCCTTATATAGCTACAATATAAATTATAATTATATTATAGCTATTTTAGGATTAATATTTATTTTACAGGTAACTTTGTATTTATTTTAACCAGGTACAATAGCTATTAAATAGTTAAGAACTATTTAATAGCTAAAATAGTTAAAATAATTACAAATTTACCTGTAAAATAAATCCTAACCTAAGTTACAATAAAACCTAACACTACACTATCAATAAATTAATGAAATAAAATACCTACAATTACCTACAATTAAACCTAACACTACACTATCAATAAATAAATTAAATACAATACCTACAAATAACTACAATGAAATAAACTAACTAAAGTACAAAAAATAAAAAAGAACTAAGTTACAAAAAATAAAAAAATATTTACAAACATAAGAAAAATATTACAACAATTTTAAACTAATTACACCTACTCTAAGCCCCCTAATAAAATAACAAAGCCCCCCAAAATAAAAAAAATGCCCTACCCTATTCTAAATTACTCAAAGCTCTTTTACCTTACCAGCCCTGAACAGGGCCCTTTGCGGGGCATGCCCCAAGAAGTTCAGCTCTTTTGCCTGTAAAAAAAAACATACAATACCCCCCCCAACATTACAACCCACCACCCACATACCCCTAATCTAACCCAAACCCCCCTTAAATAAACCTAACACTAAGCCCCTGAAGATCATCCTACCTTGTCTTCACCTCACCGGGTATTACACCGATCCGTCCTGGCTCCGATATCTTCATCCAACCCAAGCGGGGGCTAGACATCCACTGAAGAAGTCCAGAAGAGGGTCCAAAGTCTTCATCCTATCCGGGAAGAAGAGTAGATCCGGACCGGCACCCATCATCTTCCAAGCGGCATCTTCTATCTTCATCCGATGAGGACCGGCTCCATCCTGAAGACCTCCACCGCGGACCCATCTTCATCCGGCGACGTCCAACTGAAGAATGACGGCTCCTTTAAGGGACATCATCCAAGATGGCGTCCCTCGAATTCCGATTGGCTGATAGGATTCTATCAGCCAATCGGAATTAAGGTAGGAATATTCTGATTGGCTGATGGAATCAGCCAATCAGAATCAAGATCAATCCGATTGGCTGATCCATCTTGGATGACGTCCCTTAAAGGAGCCGTCATTCTTCAGTTGGACGTCGCCGGATGAAGATGGGTCCGCGGTAGAGGTCTTCAGGATGGAGCCGGTCCTCATTGGATGAAGATAGAAGATGCCGCTTGGAAGATGATGGTTGCCGGTCCGGATCTACTCTTCTTCCCGGATAGGATGAAGACTTTGGACCCTCTTCTGGACTTCTTCAGTGGATGTCTAGCCCCCGCTTGGGTTGGATGAAGATATCGGAGCCAGGACGGATCGGTGTGATACCCGGTGAGGTGAAGACAAGGTAGGATGATCTTCAGGGGCTTAGTGTTAGGTTTATTTAAGGGGGGTTTGGGTTAGATTAGGGGTATGTGGGTGGTGGGTTGTAATGTTGGGGGGGGGGGGTATTGTATGCTTTTTTTTACAGGCAAAAGAGCTGAACTTCTTGGGGCATGCCCCGCAAAGGGCCCTGTTCAGGGCTGGTAAGGTAAAAGAGCTTTGAACTTTAGTAATTTAGAATAGGGTAGGGTATTTTTTTTATTTTGGGGGGCTTTGTTATTTTATTAGGGGGCTTAGAGTAGGTGTAATTAGTTTAAAATTGTTGTAATATTTTTCTTATGTTTGTAAATATTTTTTTATTTTTTGTAACTTAGTTCTTTTTTATTTTTTGTACTTTAGTTAGTTTATTTCATTGTAGTTATTTGTAGATATTGTATTTAATTAATGTATTGATAGTGTAGTGTTAGGTTTAATTGTAGGTAATTGTAGATATTTTATTTAATTAATTTAATGATAGTGTAGTGTTAGGTTTAATTGTAACTTAGGTTAGGATTTATTTGACAGGTAATTTTGTTATTATTTTAACTAGGTAACTATTAAATAGTTCTTAACTATTTAATAGCTATTGTACCTGGTTAAAATAATTACAAAGTTACCTGTAAAATAAATATTAATCCTAAAATAGCTATAATATAATTATAATTTATAGTGTAGCTATATTAGGATTTATTTTACAGGTAAGTATTTAGCTTTAAATAGGAATAATTTATTTAATAAGAGATAATTAATTTAGTTAGATGTAAATTATATTTAATTTAGGGGGGTGTTAGTGTAAGGGTTAGACTTAGCTTTAGGGGTTAATACATTTATTAGAATAGCGGTGAGCTCCAGTCAGCAGATTAGGGGTTAATAATTGAAGTTAGGTGTCGGCGATGTTAGGGAGGGCAGATTAGGGGTTAATACTATTTATTATAGGGTTAGTGAGGCGGATTAGGGGTTAATAACTTTATTATAGTAGCGCTCAGGTCCGCTCGGCAGATTTGGGGTTAATAAGTGTAGGCAGGTGGAGGCGACATTGTGGGGGGCAGATTAGGGGTTAATAAATATAATATAGGGGTCGGCGATGTTAGGGCAGCAGATTAGGGGTACATAGGGATAATGTAAGTAGCAGCGGTTTACGGAGCGGCAGATTAGGGGTTAATAATAATATGCAGGTGTCAGCGATAGCGGGGGCGGCAGATTAGGGGTTAATAAGTGTAAGGCTAGGGGTGTTTAGACTCGGGGTACATGTTAGGGTGTTAGGTGCAGACGTAGGAAGTGTTTCCGCATAGCAAACAATGGGGCTGCGTTAGGAGCTGAACGCGGCTTTTTTGCAGGTGTTTGGGTTTTTTTCAGCTCAAACAGCCCCATTGTTTTCTATGGGGGAATCGTGCACGAGCACGTTTTTGAGGCTGGCCGCTTGCGTAAGCAACTCTGGTATCAAGAGTTGAAGCTGCGTTAAATATGCTCTACACTCCTTTTTTGGAGCCTAACGCAGCCTTTATGTGGACTCTCAATACCAGAGTTATTTTTATGGTGCGGCCAGAAAAAAGCCGGCGTTAGCTTTTCGGGTCGTTACCGACAAAACTCTAAATCTAGCTGATAATAAATACTATTAGCATATCACATATCCTGGGCAGCACACACCGGAATAAACTGGGTGAATATCCCACACGTGAGTAGCATTCTCATAAACTGAACTGAAAAAATAAATAAATAAAGTAGAACTGCATAACCAATAAATGCATAATATAAAAAAAAAAAACTTTCTTCCATAAACCTTCCCTCTCTATCATGTGACATCCATCAGCCAATCACAGACTCATATACATATACACTGTGAACTCTTGCACATGCTCAGTAGTAACTGGTGCCTTAGAAAGTGTGCATATAAATAGACTGCATAGTTTGATAATGGAAGTAAATTAGAAAGTTTTTTTAATGACATGATCTATCTAAATCAAGGGGTCAAATATCAGTGTAGATTACTTATTGTTAATGTTTACTACTACATCCATTAAAGCAAGTTTTGATTTTTTTTCCACTAGTTTTTATTACTGCTAATTTTAACAATGGGATACTGGTGTCCCTTTATCCAAACATTATTGTATATATTATTAGTTTAATTTGGCTCTAGTGTCCCTTTAAGGGAAAAGCCACACACATACATATATATAAAATCCTTAGGCCTAGATTTGGAGTTTGGCGGTAGATGGGCTGTTAACGCTCTGCGGGCTTTTTTCTGGCCGCACCATAAAATTAACTCTGGTATCGAGAGTTCAAAAAAATGCTGCGTTAGGCTCCAAAAAAGGAGCGTAGAGCATTTTTACCGCAAATGCAACTCTCGATACCAGAGTTGCTTACGGACGCGGCCAGCCTCAAAAACGTGCTCGTGCACGATTCTCACATAGGAAACAATGGGGCTGTTTGAGCTGAAAAAAAACCTAACACCTGCAAAAAAGCAGCGTTCAGCTCCTAACGCAGCCCCATTGTTTCCTATGGGGAAACACTTCCTACGTCTGCACCTAACACCCTAACATGTACCCCAAGTCTAAACACCCCTAACCTTACACTTATTAACCCCTAATCTGCCGCCCCCGCTATCGCTGACACTTGCATTATATTATTAACCCCTAATCTGCCGCTCCGTAAACCGCCGCAATTTACATTATCCCTATGTACCCCTAATCTGCTGCCCCTAACACCGCCGACCCCTATATTATATTTATTAACCCCTAATCTGCCCCCCTCAACGTCGCCTCCACCTGCCTACACTTATTAACCCCTAATCTGCCGAGCGGACCGCACCGCTACTATAATAAATGTATTAACCCCTAACCCGCCTCACTAACCCTATCATAAATAGTATTAACCCCTAATCTGCCCTCCCTAACATCGCCGACACCTAACTTCAATTATTAACCCCTAATCTGACGACCGGAGCTCATCGCTACTATAATAAATGGATTAACCCCTAAAGCTAAATCTAACCCTAACACTAACACCCCCCTAACTTAAATATAATTTAAATCTAACAAAATTAATTAACTCTTATTAAATAAATTATTCCTATTTAAAGCTAAATACTTACCTGTAAAATACATCCTAATATAGCTACAATATAAATTATAATTATATTATAGCTATTTTAGGATTAATATTTATTTTACAGGTAACTTTGTAATTATTTTAACCAGGTACAATAGCTATTAAATAGTTAAGAACTATTTAATAGTTACCTAGTTAAAATAATAACAAATTTACCTGTAAAATAAATCCTAACCTAAGTTATAATTAAACCTAACACTATACTATCAATAAATTAATTAAATAAACTACCTACAATTACCTACAATTAACCTAACACTACACTATCAATAAATAAATTAAATACAATTGCTACAAATAACTACAATTACATAAACTAACTAAAGTACAAAAAATAAAAAAGAACTAAGTTACAAAAAATAAAAAAATATTTACCAACATTTGAAAAATATTACAACAATTTTAAACTAATTACACCTACTCTAAGCCCCCTAATAAAATAACAAAGACCCCCAAAATAAAAAATTCCCTACCCTATTCTAAATTAATAAATGTAAAAGCTCTTTTACCTTACCAGCCCTGAACAGGGCCCTTTGCGGGGCATGCCCCAAGAAAATCAGCTCTTTTGCCTGTAAAAAAAAACATACAATACCCCCCCCCAACATTACAACCCACCACCCACATACCCCTAATCTAACCCAAACCCCCCTTAAATAAACCTAACACTAAGCCCCTGAAGATCTTCCTACCTTGTCTTCACCATCCAGGTATCACCGATCCGTCCTGGCATCCGGTGCTGAAGAGGTCCAGAAGAGGCTCCAAAGTCTTCCTCCTATCCGGCAAGAAGAGGACATCCGGACCGGCAAACATCTTCTCCAAGCGGCATCTTCGATCTTCTTCCATCCGGTGCGGAGCGGGTCCATCTTGAAGCAGCCGACGCGGATCCATCCTCTTCTTCCGTTGTCTCCCGACGAATGACGGTTCCTTTAAGGGACGTCATCCAAGATGGCGTCCCTCGAATTCCGATTGGCTGATAGGATTCTATCAGCCAATCGGAATTAAGGTAGGAATATTCTGATTGGCTGATGGAATCAGCCAATCAGAATCAAGTTCAATCCGATTGGCTGACCAATCAGCCAATCAGATTGAGCTCGCATTCTATTGGCTGATCGGAACAGCCAATAGAATGCAAGCTCAATCTGATTGGCTGATTGGATCAGCCAATAGGATTGAACTTGATTCTGATTGGCTGATTCCATCAGCCAATCAGAATATTCCTACCTTAATTCCGATTGGCTGATAGAATCCTATCAGCCAATCGGAATTCGAGGGACGCCATCTTGGATGACGTCCCTTAAAGGAACCGTCATTCGTCGGGAGACAACGGAAGAAGAGGATGGATCCGCGTCGGCTGCTTCAAGATGGACCCGCTCCGCACCGGATGGAAGAAGATCGAAGATGCCGCTTGGAGAAGATGTTTGCCGGTCCGGATGTCCTCTTCTTGCCGGATAGGAGGAAGACTTTGGAGCCTCTTCTGGACCTCTTCAGCACCGGATGCCAGGACGGATCGGTGATACCTGGATGGTGAAGACAAGGTAGGAAGATCTTCAGGGGCTTAGTGTTAGGTTTATTTAAGGGGGGTTTGGGTTAGATTAGGGGTATGTGGGTGGTGGGTTGTAATGTTGGGGGGGGGGTATTGTATGTTTTTTTTTACAGGCAAAAGAGCTGATTTTCTTGGGGCATGCCCCGCAAAGGGCCCTGTTCAGGGCTGGTAAGGTAAAAGAGCTTTTACATTTATTAATTTAGAATAGGGTAGGGAATTTTTTATTTTGGGGGTCTTTGTTATTTTATTAGGGGGCTTAGAGTAGGTGTAATTAGTTTAAAATTGTTGTAATATTTTTCAAATGTTGGTAAATATTTTTTTATTTTTTGTAACTTAGTTCTTTTTTATTTTTTGTACTTTAGTTAGTTTATGTAATTGTAGTTATTTGTAGCAATTGTATTTAATTTATTTATTGATAGTGTAGTGTTAGGTTAATTGTAGGTAATTGTAGGTAGTTTATTTAATTAATTTATTGATAGGGTAGTGTTAGGTTTAATTATAACTTAGGTTAGGATTTATTTTACAGGTAAATTTGTTATTATTTTAACTAGGTAACTATTAAATAGTTCTTAACTATTTAATAGCTATTGTACCTGGTTAAAATAATTACAAAGTTGCCTGTAAAATAAATATTAATCCTAAAATAGCTACAATGTAATTATAATTTATATTGTAGCTATATTAGGATGTATTTTACAGGTAAGTATTTAGCTTTAAATAGGAATAATTTATTTAATAAGAGTTAATTAATTTCGTTAGATTTAAATTATATTTAAGTTAGGGGGGTGTTAGTGTTAGGGTTAGACTTAGCTTTAGGGGTTAATCCATTTATTATAGTAGCGATGAGCTCCGGTCGTCAGATTAGGGGTTAATAATTGAAGGTAGGTGTCGGCGATGTTAGGGAGGGCAGATTAGGGGTTAATACTATTTATTATAGGGTTAGTGAGGCGGATTAGGGGTTAATAACTTTATTATAGTAGCGCTCAGGTCCGCTCGGCAGATTAGGGGTTAATAAGTGTAGGCAGGTGTCGGCGACGTTGAGGGGGGCAGATTAGGGGTTAATAAATATAATATAGGGGTCGGCGGTGTTAGGGGCAGCAGATTAGGGGTACATAAGGATAACGTAGGTGGCGGCGCTTTGCGGTCGGCAGATTAGGGGTTAATTATTGTAAGTAGCTGGCGGCGACGTTGTGGGGGGCAGGTTAGGGGTTAATAAATATAATACAGGGGTCGGCGGGGTTAGGGGCAGCAGATTAGGGGTACATAAGTATAACGTAGTTGGCGGTCGGCAGATTAGGGGTTAAAAAAAATTAATCGAGTGGCGGCGATGTGGGGGGACCTCGGTTTAGGGGTACATAGGTAGTTTATGGGTGTTAGTGTACTTTAGAGCACAGTAGTTAAGAGCTTTATGAACCGGCGTTAGCCCAGAAAGCTCTTAACTCCTGCTATTTTCCTGCGGCTGGAGTTTTGTCGTTAGAGCTCTAACGCTCACTTCAGAAACGACTCTAAATACCAGCGTTAGAAAGATCCCATTGAAAAGATAGGATACGCAATTGACGTAAGGGGATCTGCGGTATGGAAAAGTCGCGGCTGAAAAGTGAGCGTTAGACCCTTTAATCACTGACTACAAATACCGGCGGTAGCCTAAAACCAGCGTTAGGAGCCTCTAACGCTGGTTTTCACGGCTACCGCCGAACTCTAAATCTAGGCCATAGAAAGCTATTTATTCAGCACCCTAGCATATGAACTATTGTGTTTGTGAGAGTGCACCTATTTGGAACTTACATATATATATATCACCTCTATGCTGATGACACCCATGTGACAGACCCTTCTGTCAGGACTGAAGGAGTTAATTGTGTTTAGCTAAGAATCTAATTTCTAAAGACAGGTTTTCTGGCCTCAGCTATTGTGTGCTATAATTTCATTTAAGTAATAAACAGGCCATTGTTTAATCACCCTCAGAGAGCAGACGCTAGGTGATAAGACAAGCCAAATGTGTTTAAGTTGTTATCTGCCTAAGTAAAGTATTTAAGTAATGTAATTCTACTGTTTCATAAAAGGGCGTCTTCCCCTTTTTATCTAAATGTACAAGAGTCTTTCAACCCCCCCATCTGGGGTCAAACCTGTATAAATACTAGGCATCTAGCCTTTAATAAATGTCATTCTGTTTTAAACCTGAAACTGGCTGGGTTGTGAATTGCTGATTCCCTATGCAGGACATTGTTCATCTGGTATTAACCCTTGGTACACTGTTGGTACCGTAACATTGGTGGCAGCGGTGGGATGAACCTTATCGCCCAGAAGAGCAACTACACAAGCCAGTAACCTCAGGAAGAGGGGGATTATTACAATACTGACTAAGATGGAAAGAGTACCAGGAACAGAAGGAACCAATGGGCCCAGCATAGCAGACAGAACCCCTGAAGAAGCAAGCTTTGATCGGGCGGTTAAAATAAGACTGGCATATTATGGCCCCAACCCATCTGCGGAAATTATCGACCGGGTCATAGCAGCTGTGGAGGCCAACCTACTTCGCCAAAGCGGCGCTGCAGCAAACCCAGTGGAAAAGAGAAAAGTAAATTTTGCAGCTTTTAAAAACTTCCTGGAAACAGAAGGAGAGATTGATGGTTACCTTGCGGATTTTGAGAGGCAATGTGCACTACACAAGGTACCCGCAGAGGACTGGGTCACGATATTATCCGGAAAATTATCCGGCCGGGCCAGTGAGGCTTTTCGGGCCATTCCAGATGAGGAAGTCGGGGATTATAATACTGTAAAAGAGGCTCTGCTCTCCAGGTATGTGGTTACACCGGAGGCATACCGGAGGCGGTTCAGAGACACTGTTAAATTAGCTGGAGATTCCTACCTTGAGTGGGCATGTAAGGTGCACCGCACAGCAGCTCACTGGATAGCGGGGTGCCAAGCCGTATCTGGGGAAGAGGTGCTGCAGCTATTCCTGTTGGAACATTGCTTCGACAAGTTACCCGCAGGAGTTCGAGAGTGGGTTCGGGACCGTAAACCCTCCACCCTGCATGAAGCGGCTCGCTTGGCAGATGAGTATACGGATGCCCGCAAACTGGACACTGCTACCACTAAGCCCCCTGCTAGAGTGGAGTACAGACCCCCAGTCACCCCAGCAGCTGCCAGTTACCAACCCCCGGCGCACCGCTATACCACACGGCATCTGGCCACGAACTACCCTCAGAGAGCCCGGTTCAATTTGCGGGGCTACTCACAACCGATTCGATGCTTTGGATGTAAGCAACTAGGGCACAAAAGACCAGAGTGTCCCCTAAATGCAGCGAACCAAGCACAGTCCTGGAGAAGACCTGCCGGCGGAATCACACGTAACCCTCAGCCTGCGGCCCGCTACGTAGAGGCGCAAGAATGCTGGAGCATACTACATGAGGCAGACCTTGTGCAAGCTGCCCACCGGAATAACCGGCAACTGGTTAAAGTGAATGGGAAGAAGGTCAGTGGTCTACGGGATACTGGTGCTACCATGACCTTGCTTCAAAAGAACTTGGTGTCTGAGAAACAGTACACTGGAGACACTGTGGCTGTGAGGGTAGCAGGGGGCGATGTGTTCAGCCTACCTGTTGCCAGGGTACATTTGGATTGGGGAGTGGGCGCTAGACCTGTGAATGTGGGGGTCAAGAAGGACTTACCTGCTGATGTTCTTCTTGAAAATGACTTGGCTCCCCTTGTTTCTGCCTATGCTCCCATGGGTCCCGCTGATGTTAACCCTGTGACTACCCGTGCTCAGATCCGTGCAGCAGAGACTGACCCCCCTGCTGCTAAGCCCCAGGACGCTGAGCTCAGTAAATCTCTATCCGCTATTGATACGTGGAAGTCCCGTTACAATGCGCTGATGAAGGAGAAGAGGAGCACAGAGGAAAAAGCACGTTTAGAACGTGAATCTCTGCTAGACAAGCTGCACCGACAGACTGCAGAAAACACCAGCTTGAGAGTGGGACATGAAACATTAAAGACAAACTTAGCGACACTTGAGGAGAAGCTGACGCTGGCTCATAGTGAGGTGCAGCAACTCAAGGGCACCCTATGTCAGTATGAAGGGATTGTGGATACCTATAAAGAGCAGGTACAGAAAACTCGTAAAGAAGCTGATGGGATTTTGAAGGACTGTTTAGCCCTAGTCTGGGCACTGAGGAAGTTGAACCCTTCTTTGTATGGACAGGAATTCTCTCTCATAACGGGAATACAGATGGATTGTCCTGGCAAACTGACATGCCTACCACCTCCTAGTCCGGTCATCCCCAGGTTGACCCGCCAAAGGGTCAAGCCGGGTCTGCCGGAGTGTTCCACAAGGGGGGAGATATGTGACAGACATTTCTGTCAGGACTGAAGGAGTTAATTGTGTTTAGCTAAGAATCTAATTTCTAAAGACAGGTTTTCTGGCCTCAGCTATTGTGTGCTATAATTACATTTAAGTAATAAACAGGCCATTGTTTAATCACCCTCAGAGAGCAGACGCTAGGTGATAAGACAAGCCAAATGTGTTTAAGTTGTTATCTGCCTAAGTAAAGTATTTAAGTAATGTAATTCTACTGTTTCATAAAAGGGCGTCTTCCCCTTTTTATCTAAATGTACAAGAGTCTTTCAACCCCCCCATCTGGGGTCAAACCTGTATAAATACTAGGCATCTAGCCTTTAATAAATGTCATTCTGTTTTAAACCTGAAACTGGCTGGGTTGTGAATTGCTGATTCCCTATGCAGGACATTGTTCATCTGGTATTAACCCTTGGTACACTGTTGGTACCGTAACAACCCAGATCTACCTCTCCACCCCTGCTCTCTCTCCCTCTGTCCTTTTTCATGTCAGCGACTGCTTATCTGGTATTTCTTCCTGGATGGCCTCTCACCACCTAAAGATTAACATGTCCAAGACTGAGCTCCTTCTTATCTCCCCTTCAAGCTCTACGCCGACATGTGACTTCTCTACCCCTTTTGACGGCATCACCGTTTCCCTATCGCCCCAAGTCCGCTGCCTCGGAGTTACACTTGCCTCAAATCTATCTTTCTTCCCCCATATCCAATCGCTTTCTACATCCTGCCGCAACCATCTATGCAATATTTCCAAGATTCACCCTTTTCTGAGCGCTAGCACCACAAAGCAAATAATCCACTCCCTTGTTATTTCCTGACTTGACTACTGCAATAACCTACTTACTGGCTTTCCTCTTTCCTGCCTCTCCCCCCTTCAATCCATCCTAAATGCCTCTGCCAGGCTGATCCACCTTTCCAGTCGCTCTGTATCTGCTGCACCTCTCTGCGAGTCCCTTCATTGGCTCCCCATTCACAGCAGAATTAAATTCAAAATTCTCACCCTTACATACAAAGCTCTCACCAACGCCTCTCCCCTCTACCTATCCTCTCTAATAAACAAGTATACTCCAGCCCGCCCACTAAGATCCAACAATGAACTTCTCCTTGCATCCGCGACTATCACCTCTTCTAATGCTAGACTGCAGGACTTCTGTAGTGCAGCACCTACCCTCTGGAACACTCCCCTTCGTGCTGTCAGGCTTTGCCCTAATATTTCTTCCTTTAAATGTTCCCTGAAGACTTTTCTGTTCAGAGAAGCCACCAAACTCAATAATATTTCTTATCTAACATTGTATTATTTAAATGAATTGTATCCATGGACAGCGCTGCGGAATATGTTGGCGCTTCATAAATAAAGTATAATTATATATATATACCGGTGTGTGTATATATATATATACTGTGTATATATATATATATATATATATATATATGTGACAGACCCTGTGGTCAGAACTAAAAGAATTGACCTTGTGTAGCTTTGAGAAGCTGTTTTCTAAAAGACAGGTTTGCTGGCCTCAGCTATTGTGTGCTATAATTATGTTTAAGTAATAAACATTCCATTGTTTAATCACATCTAGAGAGCAGACGCCTCAGTGATAAGAAAAGCCAAGTGTGTGTCTTGTGTTTAAGTTGTTATCAGCTTGAGCAAGGTATTCTATTGTATCATGTCAAACGGCGTGTTCCCTCCATCTAATGTACAACATTCTTTCAACCCCCCATCTGGGGTTAGACCTGCATATATACTGGGCATATGGCCCTTAATAAAGTACATTCTGTTTTAAACCTGAAAACTGGCTGGGTTGTGAGTTGCTGATTCCCTATGCAGAACATTGTTCATCTGGTATTAACCCTTGGTATCCTGTTGGTACCGTAACAATTGGTGGCAAGCGACGGAATGAACCTTATCGCCCAGAAGAGCAACTACACAAGCCAGTAACCTCAGGAAGAGGGGGATTATTACAATACTGACAAAGATGGAAAGAGTACCAGGGACCGTAGGAACCAATGGGCTCAGCATATCAGACAGAACCCCCGAAGAAGCAAGTTTTGACCAGGCTGTCAAAATAAGACTGGCACATTATGGCCCCAACCCATCTGCGGAAATTATCGACCGGGTCATAGCAGCTGTGGAAGCCAACCTACTTCGCCAAAGCGGCGCTGCAGCAAACCCAGTGGAAAAGAGAAAAGTAAATGTTGCAGCTTTTAAAAACTTCCTGGAAACAGAAGGAGAGATTGATGGGTACCTTGCGGATTTTGAGAGGCAATGTGCACTACACAAGGTACCCGCAGAGGACTGGGTCACGATATTATCCGGAAAATTATCCGGCCGGGCCAGTGAGGTTTTTCGAGCCATTCCAGATGAGGAAGTTGGGGATTATAATACTGTGAAAGAGGCTCTGCTCTCCAGGTATGCAGTTACACCGGAGGCATACCGGAGGCGGTTCAGAGACACTGTTAAATTAGCTGGTGATTCCTAAGTTGAGTGGGCATGTAAGGTGCACCGCACAGCAGCTCACTGGATAGCGGGGTGCCAAGCCGTATCTGGGGAAGAGGTGCTGCAGCTATTCCTGTTGGAACATTGCTTTGACAAGTTATCAGCAGGAGTTAGAGAGTGGGTTCGGGACCGCAAACCCTCCACCCTGCATGAAGCTGCTCGCCTGGCAGATGAGTATACGGATGCCGTAAACCGGACACTGCTACCACTAAGCCCCCTGCTAGAGTGGAGTACAGACCCCCAGTCACCCCAGCAGCTGCCAGTTACCAACCCCCGGCGCACCGCTATACCACACGGCCTTCACCACAAACTACCCTCAGAGAGCCCGGTTCAATTCGCGGGGCTACTCACAACCTATTCGGTGCTTTGGATGTAAGCAACTAGGGCACAAAAGACCAGAGTGTCCCCTAAACGCAGCGAACCAAGCACAGTCCTGGAGAAGACCCGCCGGCGGAATCCCACGTAATCCTCAGCCTGCGGCCCGCTACGTAGAGGCGCAAGAATGCTGGGGCATCCTACATGAAGCAGACCTTGTGCAAGCTGCCCGCCGGAATAACCGGCAACTGGTTAAAGTGAATGGGAAGGAGGTCAGTGGTCTACGGGATACTGGTGCTACCACGACCTTGCTTCAAAAGAACTTGGTGTCTGAGAAACAGCACACTGGAGACACTGTGACTGTGAGGGTAGCAGGGGGCGCTGTGTTCCGCCTACCTGTTGCCAGGGTACATTTGGATTGGGGAGTGGGCGCTAGACCTGTGAATGTGGGGGTCATGAAGGATTTACCCGCTGATGTTCTCCTTGGAAATAACTTGGCCCCCCTTGTTTCTGCCTACGCTCCTATGGGTCCCGCTGATGTTAACCCTGTGACTACCCGTGCCCAGATCCGTGCAGCAGAGACTGACCCACCTGCTGCTAAGCCCCAGGACGCTGAGCTCAGTAAATCTCTATCCGCTATTGATACGTGGAAGTCC
This sequence comes from Bombina bombina, assembly GCF_027579735.1. Lineage (NCBI taxonomy): Eukaryota > Metazoa > Chordata > Amphibia > Anura > Bombinatoridae > Bombina > Bombina bombina. The sequence continues at coordinate 68,011,191 of NC_069510.1, forward strand.
CGTTACAATGCGCTGATGAAGGGGAAGAGGAGCGCAGAGGAAAAAACACGTTTAGAATGTGAATCTCTGCTAGACAAGCTGCACCGACAGACTGCAGAAAACACCAGCTTGAGAGTGGGACATGAAACATTAAAGACAAACTTAGCGACACTTGAGGAGAAGCTGACGCTGGCTCATAGTGAGGTGCAGCAACTCAAGGGCACCCTATGTCAGTATGAAGGGATTGTGGATACCTATAAAGAGCAGGTACCGAAAACTCGTAAAGAAGCTGATGGGATTTTGAAGGACTGTTTAGCCCTAGTCTGGGCACTGAGGAAGTTGAACCCTTGTTTGTATGGACAGGAATTCTCTCTCATAACGGAAATACAGATGGATTGTCCCGGCAAACTGACATGCCTACCACCTCCTAGTCCGGTCATCCCCAAGTTGACCCGCCAAAGAGTCAAGCCGGGTCTGCCGGAGTGTTCCACAAGGGGGGAGCTATGTGACAGACCCTGTGGTCAGAACTAAAAGAATTGACCTTGTGTAGCTTTGAGAAGCTGTTTTCTAAAAGAAAGGTTTGCTGGCCTCAGCTATTGTGTGCTATAATTATGTTTAAGTAATAAACCTTCCATTGTTTAATCACATCTAGAGAGCAGACGCCTCAGTGATAAGAAAAGCCAAGTGTGTGTCTTGTGTTTAAGTTGTTATCAGCTTGAGCAAGGTATTCTATTGTATCATGTCAAAGGGCGTTTTCCCTCCATCTAATTTACAACATTCTTTCAACCCCCCATCTGGGGTTAGACCTGCATATATACTGGGCATATGGCCCTTAATAAAGTACATTCTGTTTTAAACCTGAAAACTGGCTGGGTTGTGAGTTGCTGATTCCCTATGCAGGACATTGTTCATCTGGTATTAACCCTTGGTATCCTGTTGGTACCGTAACAATATATATATATATATATATATATATATATATACCGGTGTGTATATTGTATGTATATATATATATATATATATATATAAAATAAACACATTCAAAATCTGTAAATGCCTAATGCTAGCCCTTCTTGCATGTCTCTAAATTGCATTGAGTGTTTAACCCCATAATGACCGATGACGTACCAGGTACATCATGCAAAAACTGTCAGTTAGTGACCATGCACGTACCTGGCACGTCATCCGGTTTAACGAGCGCTGGAAGCGATCAGTGATCGATTCCGCCACTCTTAGTGTATTGCCACAATGCCTCGATATTGAGGCATTGTGCAATACCTGCCAGAGTCCCTCTCTGCATCGGGCAGTCATGATGCCGGTCGTTGGTGGTGTTGGAGGGTTAGAAGGGAGAGGGGTGGGGCCGGATGGGACCTCTACACTACAGAAAATATATTCTCTAAGAGCGGAAGGGAAAAAGGGAGGTGGGAGGAGGGAGAGGGGGATCCTAGATGTAAAGGGGAGATTAGAGGGTAGGGATATAATTTCAGAGGGGGTAAATGAGGGAAGGGGGAGGTAGGGGGCAGCTAAACTAGAGAAAAAAAATGTTATAGAGCTGTTTGGGGGGGGGTCAGGGAGGTTGGAGGTAAGGGTGGATTCTACACTGCAGAAAATATATTAAAACAATATTTTAAAAAAAGCCTTATATTTTCATACTGGCAGACTTTCTGTCAGTACTTAAGATGGGGGTGACCTTTGGGGGGTGGGGGAGAGAAGAGAGCTGTTTGAGCGGTGAGATGGTGGCATGAAATATACCAAAATATGCCTAGATCATTACTTTGGGTTGTCTACTAAAAAAAATATATATAGTTTTGATAGGTAAATATAAAAAAAAGGCTCTATTTCTGTTTAAATTAAATGTAGTGATGGCAAAAATGCTAAAAATACTCTTTTGGGGCAGTTTTAGTCTGAAATGCCCGGTCCGTTAAGGAGGTAAACATTGGGTATTTCTAAACTCATGACAAAAATTAGAAACCATTACTACCCCATTTGCTGTGATAAGAGGTGCGGGATTCTGCTCCCCCAGGATCCCAATAACGAACGGCACGAGACAGGGGTTTCCCTTGTTCCCACTCCTGTTTGCTTTGGAGATTGAACCTCTGGGTGCCGCAATTAGGGCCACCACAGACATTCACGGCCTACAGATACATGACACAGTCCAGAAGCTGGCGCTGTTTGCAGATGACCTTACAATATTCCTTACTGATCCCTTGACATCCCTCCCAGCATTAAGCTCCCTCCTGCGATTTTTTGGAGATATCTCCTATTATAAATTAAATATAGAAAAGACGGAAGCATACTCTATCAACTTGTCAGTAGAAGAGCAATCTGATATCCAAAAACTTTATTCCTTCAAGTGGTCCACAAAAGGGGTGCGGCACTTGGGCATTTATCTCTCGCATATCAAGTCCATAGTCCTAAGGGAAAATTACGAAACTCTGCTGAGAGATATTAAATCTATGCTAGTCTCCAAGAGATATAATGAGGTGTCCTGGATGGGAAGAGTAGCTTCCCTTAAAATGATGATCCTTCCCAAGCTCACGTAAATTTTGGGTGCATCCCGATTCCAGTCCCGGTGTCTCTTATACACAAATCACAAGCCGCTTTCAATAAATATGTTTGGAACAACAAGAGTCCCCAAGTGGCAGCGCACATACTCCAATCCACAGTAGAGAGAGAGGGTATTGGACTCCCAAGTGTTAAATTATACCATGAGGCTGCAATGATATCCCATGCATCTTCGTGGGGCCCTGGCCTCTCACCCACGAGATTGAGGGAACTGGAGCAGGCCTCTCTGCCAGCTTACACTGACCTATCGGATTTCCTCTGGCTTCCCCCCCCCCCCCCCACCAACAGGGGAAGATACCTATCGCCAATTATATAGTAAAGGGATGTCAACTGACCTGGTTCAAGTTATGCCATAATAGGCTGATTGCTCCCCATCCCTCCCCTATGCACTCAGTCACTGGGTTACTGCGAGGGCTCCTGGACATACACACTGCTACTTGGGCACAGACGGAAATTAATTGCCTGCAAGACTTTTATATTGACAATAAGCTACGCCTGCTCACAGACATGATATCCTCCCAAACGTTAGCCCCCAAGCTTAGGTTTGATTTATTGAGGTTAAGATCGTTAATGCGCTCTTGGGGCTTCCTAGCAGACAAGTTAAGAAAACTTACCCTTTTGGAGTCTAGGTGGATGACCAATCTCCAGCTCCGCAGGCCGCTATCAGCGCACTATAGATGCTTATTGGAAGACCATATCCCAATTAAAACAGTACATATGGAGGCGTGGGAGAAAGAATTGCGGTACACCTACCACTCCGAGGAGTGGTCTGGGGCTATCACCCAAACTAAAAGGGCAATTCATTGTGTCACATTGTACGACTTATATTTTAAATTGATAACCAGGTGGCACCTGGTACCGGCTAAATTACAAAAGCTCTATCCCGAGTACTCTCCTGAGTGTTGGAGGGGGTGTGGGGAGGTAGGAACCTCTCTCCACATTTGGTGGGCCTGCCCCAAGCTGAATAAATACTGGGCAAAGGTTGGGGCGGTCTGTAGGGAGCTGGAGATTCTGGAGGACTTACAACCAGCTTTAGCACTACTTCATATAGGGACAGAGAGACTCCCCTAGAGCAAGCAATTCCTACTGCTGTACATCCTCATGTCAGCCAAATTACTAATTGCATGAAATTGGAAAAAAGACCAACCTCCCAAGTGGCAGGGAGTAACTGACTACATAAACTACATCAAGAGCATGGAAGACTATGTCTACAGGGATAGGCGACAGACCAATGACTACTGTCTCATATGGGAACCTTGGGAGACCCTCATGTTCACTAGGTCTCCTTTTCCACCACTTTTACCTTCTCTCCTATACGCTCCCCTACATTGAAGTGGTTAAGGAACAGTCGACGCAAGGAAAAGGATGACTATAGGGCCTAATGTAATGTGTTTTCTTTATTTCTCTCTCTTTTTACCTTTAGTTTTTAGGGTTTTTTTCTCAATAGAAGAGACTTCCCAAAGGTGTGTTACTATATGTAAGATTGTTGAATTTACGATTGTAATTAGATTCTGATGAAACCTCTGTAAAAACGAGGTAGCAAACAAACTTTATTTGGTACCTCTGTACTCTACCTATCATTTGCTCTGTTTGCATGGACTGTACTAAGTAAATGCATAAGTTGTACTGTTTTATATTGACCTCAATAAAAAGATTTAACACTAAAAATTGGAAACCATTTAGCATGGGTGTTTTTTGGTGGTTGTAGATGTGTCACAGATTTTAGGGGTCAAAATTAGAAAAAAATAGTTTTTTTAATTTTTTTCATCATATTTTATAAAAAAATTTAAAGTAAATTATAAGATATGATGAAAATAATGGTATCTTTAGAAAGTCCATTTAATGGCAAGAAAAACTGTATATAATATGTGCAGGTACAGTAAATGAGTAAGAGGAAAATTACAGCTAAACACAAACACCGCAGAAATGTAAAAATAGCCCTGGTCCTTAACGGGAAGAAAATTGGAAAAAAACGGCCTGGTCACTAAGGGGTTAAGAAATGAGCATGGTATTTGTAAAATAAACATGTTTTTTTACGGAGTGCCCTGAGTGCCCTCATCTACTATAAGCTCTGTAGAATGTCTAAAACCAAAATATGCAATGTTTTTCTGAAAGGTAACACGTATTGAATTAATATATCTCCCTCCCCTTAAGCACACATTGGTTTACCTAGAAGAATAAATAGCCTTATGTTCTAAAATGTATTTACTTTGGCACATCCTTCGTCACATGTTTTGGATGGCCAGTGTTCAGGTCCGGAGACATATAGTATGCGTGAGTGTTGTTTGTGTTGTCTGTATGTGTGCTATTTTTGTGTTTTTGTGTGTGGTGTGTGTATTGTATTTGAGTGTGCATGTTTTTGTGTGTTTGTGCATGTGTTGCAGTGTTTGCATCTGTTTGTTGTTTGTGTGTTGTGGTGTTTGTGTCTGTGTGTTGTGTATATGTGTTGCATGTATTTGATGTGTGTTGTGATTGTGTCAGTGTGTTGTGTGAGTGTGTTGTGGTGTTTGTGTGTGTTGTGCGTGTTGTAGTGTTTGTGTGTTGTGTGTATGTGTTGTGATTGTGTTGTGTGTGTGTTGTGGTAATGGTGTAGGTGTTTTGTGTGTGTGTTTTGTAGTGTTTGTGTGTTGTGTGTGTATGTGTTATGATTGTGTTGGTGTGTTTTGGTAATGGTGTAGGTGTGTTGTGTGTGTGTGTGTGTTGTGTTTGTGTGTGTATGTGTTGTGTTTGTGTCTGTTTCTGTGTGTGTACAAGCAGACTCAATCTACAATAATACAAAAGAAGCAAACTTGATGTTTTGTTAATACACTTGATTCTTAAAGTGAAGGTCAATTTTCATCAATGAGTGCCCGGTTTTTAAAAATACTTTTAAAAACAGGGGCACTTTCATTGATGAAAATTAACATTGCACCGGATTTGAAGAAATACTTACCTTTTACTTCTGCAAAGCCGGATCGACGATCCCCCTCCTTCTTCTTCCTGCTGTAGACCACAGCAATGACGAAACTGGCTTCCTCCAATCACAGCCAGGCATCACGAGCTGGACGCTCTGGGGTGCAAGCCATGATTGGAGGAAGCCGGTTTTCGTCATTTCTGACGTCAGTACAGAGGAACTGAGGCTGAGATCGGCAATCCGGTTTTGCAGAAGTAAAAGGTAAGTATTTCTTCAAATCCGGTGCAATGTTAATTTTCATCAATGAAAGTGCCCCTGTTTTTAAAAGTATTTTTAAAAACCGTGCACTCATTGATGAAAATTGACCTTCACTTTAAAGTGAAGGTCAATTTTCATCAATGAGTGCCCGGTTTTTAAAAATACTTTTAAAAACAGGGGCACTTTCATTGATGAAAATTAACATTGCACTGGATTTTAAGAAATACGTACCTTTTACTCCTGCAAAACCGGATCACCGATCTCAGCCTCAGTTCCTCTGTAGTGACGTCAGAAATGACGAAAACCGGCTTCCTCCAATAATGGCTTGCACCCCAGAGCGTCCAGCTCGTGATGCCTGGCTGTGATTGGAGGAAGCCAGTTTCGTCATTGCTGTGGTCTACAGCAGGAAGAAGAAGGAGGGGGATCGTCGATCCGGCTTTGCAGAAGTAAAAGGTAAGTATTTCTTCAAATACAGTGCTATGTTAATTTTCATCAATGAAAGTGCCCCTGTTTTTAAAAGTATTTTTAAAAACCGGGCACTCATTGGTGAAAATTGACCTTCACTTTAAGTTCCAAGTGTAGCTTCACATTATTTTATAAATATTAACACTATTGTATGTTTTTCATAAGAAATGCAACTGGCACTAGAACTGATTTCCCATCCTGGTTGTAAATAAAAAAATATACTTGTAAAAATTTTAAATAATTTAAAAAACAGAAAATTCAGATTTTCAGGTACTATTCATGTGTATAAATGTACAGTGTTATAACAATGTCCTTGACATAGCATATACAGTACATCTGCTTTTCAGCTGATGCTGTTCCACATATACCCCATATAACAAAGTGTTTTCCATCTTAATGGGAGGAGAGTCCACGGCTTCATTCATTACTTGTGGGAATTAAGAACCTGGCCACCAAGAGGAGGCAAAGACACCCCAGCCAAAGGCTTAAATACCTCCCCCACTTCCCTCATCCCCCAGTCATTCTTTACCTTTCGTCATAGGAGGTTGGCAGAGAAGTGTCGGAAAATTCTGAATAGTCTCTTATGGAGGGTAGTACTCATCGGAATGGGACTGGAGTTTTAAGTAATCCTGTCAGCCTCTCAGTGAGAGCATGGATGAAAGTTAGAGTCCGGAGATGCAGGGAGAGTCTTTCTGCAGAACCATCCCGACTCAGATTAACAGCTCCATAAGCAATCAGCATTGACGAGTTTCGCAGCCCGCTTTCTGCACTCAAGTCCATGTCAGGAGCGATGCTACTACACTGTCACACTTGGAAGGCCGTGTTCCTGTTCCACTGCATAGATTCTTGTAAGATCGTTTCATTTATACACATTTTATAGCGCAAGAAGACAGGGTCACAGTGTGTCTCCTTTTATCTGTATAGAATCAAGGGTTATTATCCTCAGAAAGGGGCTTATTGAACAGGGGGGGATTTATGAATAATTTTCTTTATTATGTTTAATGCTGCGACATGTGTGAGATGAGGCTCTGTCAATGTGTGAACAGTCAAGTCCCTTAGAGAGAAATCGACAAGGCCTTTTTTGGTGCGTTTTCTCTTTAGTGCAGGGGCAGTCCTGCATGGCACTCAATGTGACCGGGTGTGTCCTCTTTCATTTCCTCTTTCTTGACCGGCAGTTGCAGGAGACAAAGTGTTTTCTCTGTGGTCCGGGTCATAGGTGGTGAGTGCCCCGGCCATTGGGGTATAAAGGTGCCATTTAATTTATATCTAGTCCGTAATAAAAGTGTAAGCTATGAAGGAGTCTGATATGTTAGAGGGTACTCCCTCTTTAACCAAATCTAATACCTGTGTTTATTGTGACAAGGTTCTGGTGTATCCACCTGCTCAACCATGTTCCACATGCTTTGATAAAATTGCAATATCTAAAAAGAATAAGATATTTAGTACAACTGAGCCGTCCACCTTTGAGGATCCTCCGTCCCCCAAGGTGCGTTCCCTACATTCATCTCCGATTACACATGCAGCTCCCCAGGGCACTACTAATCCTCCCGCGGGAGGGGCCCTTTGGCCACCAAATTTTGCTGAGCAGTTACAGACGGTGGTCTCTGCTGCCTTCAATGTCTTACCACGCTCTGCTAAGCGCAAGCGAAAGGTGAAACATAGCTATCCGTCCTAGGGGTCATCTACTCCGTTGGATGTCTATGATAGATTATCCGCTGATGAAGACGACTCTGACTCATCGGAGGACGCTCTTTCTGGGTCAGAATTGGCGACATCTAGACCTTCGGCTGTGGAGGAGCCAGACTTTAATTTTAAGATGGAGAATTTGTGCTTTCTGTTGAAAGAGGTGCTTGCTATGTTAGAGGTTCCGGAAGCGAGACTACTGGAGGAACCTTCGAACCCTAAGCTAGATAGGGTTTACCAGGACAGGGTGGTGCCTCAGACTTTCCCGGTCCCCGTTAAGATGGCTAATATTATTAAGAATGAATGGGAGAAACTTGGTTCTTCCTTTTCTCCCTCTACTTCTTTTAAAAAACTAGAATACAAAAGATAGAGGGCGCCACATAGTGCAAATCAGCTGGTCTCACCAAACAGTAGTGTAGAAAAAGGAGTCAATCCTACTCACGTGATGATAGCCACATATGTGCTATATAGGCAAGCCGGATCCAAAAAGTCGTCCGGCAGACTCTCAGGCACAACTGAACCAGGGATAATCCTCGTCTCACTGTGAAGGGAGTCCAGAGATTTCCACTTGAAGTCACAGAGGGCACTCAGCAGCCAGTCAACAATCCAAGGAGAAATAAAATGCCAGCAACAGCTGCACAGGTAGTCCTAAAAAACTGTTCCCCATTCCGGACTCTCAGCTTGAGCTGTGGGGGGCCATCCCTAAGGTGGATGGTGCTATCTCCACGCTCGCTAAGTGCACAACTATTCCCCTCGAAGATAGCTCTTCGTTCAAGGAGCCCATGGATAAAAATTTGGAATCCATGTTAAGAAAGATGTTTCAGTTCACTGGGGGTTCATTTTACAACTGGCAGCAGCGGTCGCGGTATCTCCCTCGAGGAGATACAGGAACGAATTAAGGCCTTAAGGGTAGCTAATTCATTAATCTGCGATGCAAATATGCAGATTATTCGCCTGAATGCCAAGACATCAGGTTTTTCTGTTCTAGCCCATAGGGCTCTGTGGTTAAAGTCGTGGTCTGCTGACATGACTTCCAAGTCTAGTCTAGATTACTATCCCTCCCGTTTCAGGGGAAAGTTGTTTTTGGTCCAGGCCTGGACTCTAGTATATCCACGGTCACGGGAGGCAAGGGTGCTTTCCTACTGCAGGATAAGAAGAATAAGCCTAAGGGGTCTACTTTTTGTCCCTTCATTCGGACAAGTCCCAATGCCAGCAGCCTGCCGCAAAATCCGAGCAGTTCAAAGGATCTTGAAAACCAGCTCAATCTTGGAACAAGCAAGAAGCCCACTGAGACAAAATCGTCATGAAGGGGCGGCCCCCGATCCGTCTCCAGATCACGTAGGGGCAGACTATCTCTTTTTGCGGAGGCTTGGATGAGAGACGTTCAGGACCCTTGGGTTTTGGAGGTCATCGCCCAGGGTTACAGGAAAGGATTCAAGACTCATCTGCCCAGGGGCAGATTCCTCCTGTCAAACCTATCATCAAGGCCAGAGATGAGAGTCGCCTTTCTAGAGTGCGTGAGGGATCTCTCCTCTCTTGGGGTAATCGTACCAGTACCTCTGACAGAAAGAGGTCTGGGGTATTATTAAAACCTTTTCGTGGTCCCAAAGAAGGAGGGCACGTTTAGTCAGATTCTGGACCTAAAATGCCTAAACAAGTTTCTGTCGGTCCCATCGTTCAAGATGGAGACGATCAGGTCTATTCTGCCCCTTGTTCAAGAGGGACAGTTTATGAATACAATAGATTTGAAGGATGCTTACCTTCACATGCCAATCCACAAGGATCACTTTAGGTTCCTAAGATTTCCATTTCTGGACCAAAACTTCCAGTTTGAGGCCCTACAGTTCGGTTTGGCGACTGCCCCAAGATTCTTTACGAAGGTTCTGGGAGCGTTGCTTGCGGTGGCGAGAGCCAGAGGTATTGCAGTGGCACCTTATCTGGACGACATCATGAAGTGGGCAGAGACTCACAACTGTTCAACTGTTCGCTATCAGCGATCCACATTCCAGGTGTGGACAACTGGGAAAGGGATTTTCTCAGCAGACTATCGTTTCATCCAGGGGAATGGTCTCTCCATCCCGAGGTGTTTACGGAGATCTGCAACAGATGGGGACACCAGAGATAGATCTCATGGTGTCCAGGCTCAACTTCAAGCTACCTAGATATGGGTCGCGGTCCAGGGATCCCCAGGCAGAGGTGGTAGATGCCTTAGCCGTGCCTTGGGAGTTTAAACTAGTCTACATATTTCCACTGTTGCCACTTCTACCTCGAGTAGTGGCCCGCATCAAGCAGGAACAAGCTTCGGCTATTCTAATTGGATCTGTTGGGGATGTCATTGTCTCCTCAGTGGAGATTACCTTGTCGCAGAGATCTGCTAGTTCAGGGTCCCTTTCTACATCAAAATCTTGATTCTCTGAGGCTGACTGCGTGGAGATTGAACGCTTAGTCCTAGCCAAGAGAGGTTTTTCTGAGAGAGTGATTGATACTCTCATTCAAGCCAGGAAACCGGTCACTCGGCACATCTATCATAAGGTGTGGAGGACCTACTTGTCCTGGTGTGAGGAATGTGGATATCCCTGGCATAAGGTTCAGGTATCCAGGATCCTGTCCTTCCACCAGGATGGGTTGGAGAAGGGACTTGCTGCCAGTTCCTTAAAGGGACAGATTTCGGCTTTATCTGTACTGTTATACAAGAAGCTTGCGTAGCTTCCTGATATTCAGTCCTTTGTTCAGGCTCTGTCTAGGATGAGTCCTGTCTTAAGAAATTCCGCTCCCCCTTGAAGCTTAAACTTGGTACTTTTTGCAGAGGGCTCCGTTTGAGACTATGGGGGGTAGTTAACAAGCCGTCAACCTCAAATATGCTGGAATTCCGCAGCGTATTTGTGGCGAGGCTGATTCGCCTTAGTTATCAAAGGCTAGAGACCGGCAAAAGTAGAATTTTGTGACGTAAGCTTCGATGCGCCGGACTCAGTCCGACACAGATCGATTCTTAAGTCACTCCAGATGTTCCGCACACAAGTGCGGCACAATCTGACTACTTTTGCTAGTTATCAAAAAACTAGCAGGTACGCTCGGCACTTTTCCGGCCCAGCGTACCTGGTTTTCAATCCGCCGCCCTGGAGGCGGCGGATCCCATAGGAATCAATGGGAGTCTGACCATAACGAAAGTACAAGTTCGCTGCTGCCAGACATCCCATTGATTTCTATGGGAGCTGTCTACACCTAACACCCTAACATGTACCCCGAGTCTAAAAACCCCTAATCTGTCCCCCCTACACCGCCGCAACTAAATAAAGTTATTAACCCCTAAACCGCCGCTCCCGGAGCCCACCGCAAGCTATAATAAACTGATTAACCCCTAAACCGCTGCTCCCGGAGCCCACCGCAAGCTACTCTATACATATTAACTCCTAAACCGCCGCTCCCTGACCCCACTGCAACTATAATAAATGTATTAACCCTTAAACCTCCGCTCCCAGACACCGCACCAACCTACATGATACCTAGTAACCCCTATCCTGCCCCCCCTATACCGCCGCCCTCTATAATAAAGTTATTAACCCTATCCTGCCGATCCCGCACCTCGCCGCAACTAAATAAATAGTTTAACCCCTAAACCGCCGCTCCCGGACTCCGCCTCAACCTATATTAAACTTATTAACCCCTAATCTGCCCGCCCTACACCGTCGCCACCTATAACACATTTATTAACCCCTATCCTGCCCCCCCTACACCGCCGCCACTGTAATAAATTTATTAACCCCTAAACCTAAGTCTAACACTAACCCTAACACCCCCCTAACTTAAATATTAATTAAATAAATCTAAATAATATTTCTATTATTAACTAAATTAATCCTAATTAAAACTAAATACTTACCTTTAAAATAAACCCTAATATAGCTACAATATAAATAATAATTATATTGTAGCTATCTTAGGATTTATTTTTATTTTACAGGTAACTTTCAATTTATTTTAACTAGGTACAATAGCTATTAAATAGTTATTAACTATTTAATAGCTTACCTAGCTAAAATAAACTGAAATTTACCTGTAAAATAAATCCTACCCTAAGTTACAATTACACCTAACACTACACTATACTTTAGTAAATTATTTCTATTTAAATTCAATCAGCCAATCAGATTTTTCCTACCTTAATTCCAATTGGCTGATAGAATCCTATCAGCCAATCAGAATTGAAGGGACGCCATCTTGGATGACGTCCCTTAAAGGAGCCTTCATTCGTTGGTAGTCCGTCGGGAAAGAAGGATGTTCCGCGTCGGCGGGATGAAGATGGATCCTGAAGAAAGAAGATTGAAGACCCCGCTTGGAAGATGACATCACCCGGATGGAAGACCTCTTCAGCGCCGCCTGGAAGATGACATCGCCCCGGATGGAAGACTTCTTCAGCGCCGCTTGGAAGATGACATCGCCCGGATGGAAGACTTCTTCAGCGCCGCTTGGAAGATGACATCGCCCGGATGGAAGACTTCTTCAGCGCCGCCTGGAGGATCACTTCATCGGATGGAAGACTTCTTCAGCGCCCCTTGGAGGATCACTGCCGCTCCGGATCTCCTCTTCAGTTACATCGGTGGCTCGGCTGAGTGAAGACGACTCAAGGTAGGATGATCTTCAGGGGATTAGTGTTAGGTTATTTTAAGGGGGGTTTGGTTTAGATTAGGGGTATGTGGGTGGGGGGTTTTAATGTTGGGGGGGTTGTATTTTTCTTTTACAGGCAAAAGAGCAGTTTTCTGTGGGGCATGCCCCACAAAAGGCCCTTTTAAGGGCTGGTAAGGTAAAAGAGCTTTGAACTTTTTAAATGTAGAATAGGGTAGGGAATTTTTTTTATTTTGGGGGGCTTTGTTATTTTATTAGGGGGCTTAGATTAGGTGTAATTAGCTTAAAATTGTTGTAATATTTATTAAATGTTTGTAACTTATTTTTTTTATTTTTTGTAACTTAGCTTTTTTTATTTTTGTACTTTAGTTAGTTTATGTAATTGTATTTAATTGTAGTTATTTGTAGTTAATTTATTTAATTAATGTAATGATAGTGTAGTGTTAGGTTTAATTGTAACTTAGGTTAGGATTTATTTTACAGGTAATTTTGTTATTATTTTAACTAGGTAACTATTAAATAGTTATTAACTATTATATCATAATAGGAGTAAATAAGAAAGTTGCTTAAAATTGCATGCTCTTTCTGAATCACAAAAGAAAAAATGTGGGTTCAGTGTCCCTTTAACACTAATTTATTAACATATTAAAGGGATAGTCTGGTCAAAATTAAACTTTTATGATTCAGATAGAGCAGGCAATTTTGAGCAACTTTCTAATTTACTCCTATTATCAATTTTTCTTTCGTTCTCTTGGTATTTTTATTTAAAAAAGCTGGAATGTAAGCTTAGAAGGTGGCCCATTTTTGGTTCAGCACCTGGGTAGCGCTTGCTGATTGGTGGGTTAATGTAGCCATCCAATCAGCAAGAGCTACCCAGGTGCTGAACCGAAAAACCGCCTGTCTCCTAACCTTACTTTCTAGCTATTTTAAATAAAGATACCAAGAGAACGAAGAAAAATTGATAATTAGAGTAAATTAGAAAAATGCTTAAAATTGCATGCTCTATCTGAATTACCAGACTATGGGGGGTAGTTATCAACGTGTCAACTTTCCTGCCTTCGCCGGCCCAATACGCCTGCCTAAGCTCGCCTACCTTCGCCGCTGCGGACCTGAAAAAATACGCCTAAGTTATCAAATAAAGCTGTCAAAAAGCCGCGGGGCGATGAGCAGCGGACTGTGAGAGTTATCACTCATCCGATCTCGCTGCTCTTCGGCTGTTTGACAGCTTTCTTGCTAGCCTGTCACTAAGCACTCACACTAAACTACACTGTTCTACCCCCTATACCGGCGCCCCCGGAGCCCCCCGCAACTAAATAAAGTTACTAACCCCTAAACCGGCGCTCCTAGACCCTGCCGCAAGTCTTATAAATGTATTAACCCCTAAACCACCGCTCCTAGACCCCGCCGCAAGTCTTAGAAATGTATTAACCCCTAAACCGCCGCTCCCGGACACCGCTGCCACCTACATTATACCTAGTAACCCCTATCCTGCCCCCCCTATACCGTCGCCCTCTATAATAAAGTTATTAACCCCTATCCTGCTGATCCCGCACCTCGCAGCAAATAAATAGTTTAACCCCTAAACCGCCGCTCCCTGAACCCGCCGCAACCTATATTAAATGTATTAACCCCTATCCTGCCCCCCCTACACCGTCGCCACCTATAATAAATGTATTAACCCCTATCCTGCCCCCCCTACACCGTCGCCACCTATAATAAATTTATTAACCCCTATCCTGCCCCCCACTACACCGCCGCCACTGTAATAAAATTATTAACCCCTAAACCTAAGTCTAACACTAACCCTAACACCCCCCTAACTTAAATATTAATTAAATAAATCTAAATAATATTTCTATTATTAACTAAGTTAATCCTATTTAAAACTAAATACTTACCTATAAAATAAACCCTAATATAGCTACAATATAAATAATTATATTGTAGCTATCTTAGGATTTATTTTTATTTTACAGGCACCTTTCAATTTATTTTAACTAGGTACAATAGCTATTAAATAGTTATTAACTATTTAATAGCTTACCTAGCTAAAATAAAGAGAAATTTACCTGTAAACTAGAAACTAACCTAAGTTACAATTACACCTAACACTACACTATACTTTAATAAATTATTCCTATTTAAAACTAAATACTTACCTGTAAAATAAACCCTAAGATAGCTACAATGTAATTAATAATTACATTGTAGCTATTTTAGGATTTATATTTATTTTACAGGTAACTTTGTATTTATTTTAGCTAGTTAGAATAGTTATTAAATAGTTATTAACTATTTAATAACTACCTAGCTAAAAGAAATACAAAATTACCTGTAAAATAAATCCTAACCTAAGTTACAATTAAACCTAACACTACACTATCATTAAATAAATTAAACTACCTACAAATAACTACAATTAAATACAATTACATAAACTAACTAAAGTACAAAAAATAAAAAAAATAAGTTACAAACATTTAAAAAAATATTACAACAATTTTAAGCTACTTACACCTAATCTAAGCCCCCTAATAAAATAACAACCCCCCCCCAAAATAAAAAAATGCCCTATTCTACATTAAAAAAGTTCAAAGCTCTTTTACCTTACCAGCCCTTAAAAGGGCCTTTTGTGGGGGCATGCCCCAAAGAGTTCAGCTCTTTTGCCTGTAAAAGAAAAATACAACCCCCCCCCCAACATTAAAACACACCACCCACATACCCCTAATCTAACCCAAACCCCCCTTAAAATAACCTAACACTAATCCCCTGAAGATCATCCTACCTTTACTTCACTCAGCCGAGCAGCGATAGAACTGAAGAGGTCATCCGGACCGGCAGAAGTGATCATCCAAGGGGCGCTGAAGAAATCTTCCATCCGATGAAGTGATCCTCCAAGCGGCGCTGAAGAAATCTTCCATCCGGGCGAGGTCATCTTCCAAGAGGCGCTGAAGAAGTCTTCTATCCGGGCGAGGTCATCTTCGAAGCCGGGTCTTGAATCTTCATCCCGCCGACGCGGAACATCCTTCTTTCCCGACGGACTACCGACGAATGAAGGCTCCTTTAAGGGACGTCATCCAAGATGGCATCCGTTCAATTCCGATTGGCTGATAGGATTCTATCAGCCAATCGGAATTAAGGTAGGAAAATTCTGATTGGCTGATGGAATCAGCCAATCAGATTCAAGTTCAATCCGATTGTCTGATCCAATCAGATTGAGTTCGCATTCTATTGGCTGTTCCGATCAGCCAATAGAATGCGAGCTCAATCTGATTGGCTGATTGGATCAGCCAATTGGATTGAACTTGAATCTGATTGGCTGATTCCATCAGCCAATCAGATTTTTCCTACCTTAATTCCGATTGGCTGATAGAATCCTATCAGCCAATCGGAATTGAAGGGACGCCATCTTGGATGATGTCCCTTAAAGGAGCCTTCATTCGTCGGTAGTCCGTCGGGAAAGAAGGATGTTCCGCGTCGGCGGGATGAAGATTCAAGACCCGGCTTCGAAGATGACCTCGCCCGGATAGAAGACTTCTTCAGCGCCTCTTGGAAGATGACCTCGCCCGGATGGAAGATTTCTTCAGCGCCGCTTGGAGGATCACTTCATCGGATGGAAGATTTCTTCAGCGCCCCTTGGATGATCACTTCTGCCGGTCCGGATGTCCTCTTCAGTTACATCGGTGGCTCGACTGAGTGAAGACGACTAAAGGTAGGATGATCTTCAGGGGATTAGTGTTAGGTTATTTTAAGGGGGGTTTGGGTTAGATTAGGGGTATGTGGGTGGTGTGTTTTAATGTTGGGGGGGGTTGTATTTTTCTTTTACAGGCAAAAGAGCTGAACTCTTTTTAAGGGCTGGTAAGGTAAAAGAGCTTTGAACTTTTTAAATGTAGAATAGGGTAGGGAATTTTTTTTATTTTGGGGGGCTTTGTTATTTTATTAGGGGGCTTAGATTAGGTGTAATTAGCTTAAAATTGTTGTAATATTTATTAAATGTTTGTAACTTATTTTTTTTATTTTTTGTAACTTAGCTTTTTTTATTTTTTGTACTTTAGTTAGTTTATGTAATTGTATTTAATTGTAGTTATTTGTAGTTAATTTATTTAATTAATGTAATGATAGTGTAGTGTTAGGTTTAATTGTAACTTAGGTTAGGATTTATTTTACAGGTAATTTTGTATTTCTTTTAGCTAGGTAGTTATTAAATAGTTAATAACTATTTAATAACTATTCTAACTAGCTAAAATAAATACAAAGTTACCTGTAAAATAAATATAAATCCTAAAATAGCTACAATGTAATTATTAATTACATTGTAGCTATCTTAGGGTTTATTTTACAGGTAAGTATTTAGTTTTAAATAGGAATAATTTATTTAATTATAGTGTAGTGTTAGGTGTAATTGTAACTTAGGTTAGTTTTTATTTTACAGGTAAATTTCTCTTTATTTTAGCTAGGTAGCTATTAAATAGTTAATAACTATTTAATAGCTATTGTACCTAGTTAAAATAAATTGAAAGTTACCTATAAAATAAAAATAAATCCTAAGATAGCTACAATATAATTATTATTTATATTGTAGCTATATTAGGGTTTATTTTAAAGGTAAGTATTTAGTTTTAAATAGGATTAATTTAGTTAATAATAGAAATATTATTTAGATTTATTTAATTAATATTTAAGTTAGGGGGGGTGTTTGGGTTAGTGTTAGTGTTAGACTTAGGTTTAGGGGTTAATAAATTTATTACAGTGGCAGCGGTGTAGGGGGGGCAGGATAGGGGTTAATAAATGTATTATAGGTGGCGACGATGTAGGGGGGTCAGATTAGGGGTTAATAAGTTTAATATAGGTTGTGGCAGGATCCGGGAGCGGCGGTTTAGGGGTTAAACTATTTAGTTGCGGCGAGGTACGGGATCAGCAGGATAGGGGTTAATAACTTTATTATAGAGGGCGGCGGTATAGGGGGGGCAGGATAGGGGTTACTAGGTATAATATAGGTTGCGGCGGTGTCCGGGAGCGGCGGTTTAGGGGTTAATACATTTATAAGAGTTGCGGCGGGATCTAGGAGCGGCGGTTTAGGGGTTAATACATTTATAAGAGTTGCGGCGGGGTCTAGGAGCAGCGGTTTAGGGGTTAATAACTTTATTTAGTTGCGGGAGGCTCCGGGGGCGCCGGTATAGTGGGTAGAACAGTGTAGTTTAGTGTGGGTGCTTAGTGATAGGCTAGCAATAAAGTTTTAAAAAAGCCGAAGAGCAGCGAGATCGGATGAGTGATAACTCTCACAGTCCGCTGCTCATCGCCCCGTACTTGGTGCGCGGCTTTTTGACAGATTCATTGATAACTTAGAATTTTTTCAGGTCCGCGGCGGCGATGGTAGGCAAGCTTAGGCGGGCGTATAGGGCCATCGAAGGCAGGAAAGTTGACACGTTGATAACTACCCCCCTATGCATTCGCTTGACATTAAAATTCTTTCCTGGAAGATTCTATTCCTATTGACTATTGCATCGGCACGCAGAGTCCCTGAGTTGGTGGCCTTGCAATGTGAGACTCCTTACCTGTTTTTCACGCCGATAAGGCTGTTCTTCGCACTTGGTTGGGATTTATTCCCAAGGTTATGTCGAATCGTAACATCATTCAGGAGATAGTAGTTCCTTCCTTGTGTCCTAACCCTTCTTCTTCAAAGGAGGGGTTACTTCATAATTTGGATGTGACTCGAGCCTTGAAGTTCTATCTTTAGGCCACAAAGGAATTCAGACAGACTTCATCGTTATTTGTGGCATATAGTGGGAAGCGCAAGGGGCAGAGGGCCTCTTCCACTATCCTTTCTTTTTTGGTTGAGGATCATTATTCGCTTGGCCTATGAGACAGCGGGACATAAGCCTCCTCAGAGGATTACAGCTCACTCAACTAGGGCTGTGGCCTCTTCATGGGCCTTTAAGAATGAGGCCTTTGTGGAGCAGATTTGTAAGGTGGCTATTTGGTCCTCCTTACATACTTTTGCAAAATTTTACAAATTTGATGTCTTTGCTTTGGCGGATGCAGCTTTTGGGAGAAAGGTTTTGCAGGCTGTGGTGCCCTCAGATTAGGGTCCACCTCCTTTTGCCCTCCCGTTTTTTTCATTCAGTGTCCTCTAGAGCTTGGGTATTTGTTTCCCACAAGTAATGAATGAAGCCGTGGACTCTCCTCCCATTAAGATGGAAAACATAAATTATGCTTACCTGATAATTTCATTTCCATCTGTGGGAGGAGAGGAGAGTCCACGGCCCCCGCCCGTTTCTCCAGTGGACGGACCTAAAAATTTTTTTTTTTCTTCTGGCACCATTTATACCCTGATATTTCTCCTACTGTTCCTTGTTCCCTTGGCAGAATGACTGGGGGATGAGGGGAGTGGGGGAGGTATTTAAGCCTTTGGCTGGGGTGTCTTTGTCTCCTCCTGGTGGCCAGGTTCTTAATTCCCACAAGTAATGAATGAAGCCGTGGACACTCCTCCCACAGATGAAAATTGAATTATCAGGTAAGCATAATTTATGTTTTTTGATTGTTTTGCTGTTTTTTAAAAAAAATATATATATATATATATATATTTTTTTTTTTATTTTTTTTTTAAATAAAGCTACACCAGTTGGGCTTTAAAATTTGAACATGTCCATTAATTTCTTTATTTAACCCTTTGAGTGCTAAGCACTTTCCCACCTGGGTGCTAAGCTGGATTTGAGGGTTTTGTTTTTTTTATATCGGTTTAACCTTTTTTTCAGATCCCCAAGTCTTATACCGTTAGAAAGGTTAGGCGATTACCTTTCCAATGGTAGGTCTTGGGGGTCTGTAGCTGCTTAGATGCCTGAGATACAGGCCTCTAAGCAGCATGTTCCATGTCCCTATACTGTCTATTGTATTTTTTAAATAAAGTTGCGCAGTGACCTCATCACATCATTGCGCTTGACGTCACAGCGCAAAACGTGAAGCCCCGGTGATGCCTGTTACTATACAGGCCCGATCGCTGGAGTAGGAATCGATGGGAGCCCCCAGATTGCCCTCAAGGTGGGTGAGTGCTAGCGACGGATCTGAGTTGTCGTCAGCACCTGACTCAGAGCCGTCGTTAGCATTTAAAGGGTTAAAGGGACTGTAAATACATTTCCATGTTTCAGAGAGAGCATGCAATTTTAGTCAATTTTTCAATTTACTTCTATTATCTCATTTGCTTTGTTCGCTTGGTATCATTTGTTGAAAAGCATACCTAGGTAGGCACAAGAGCAGCAATGCTCTACTGGGAGCTGGCTGCTGATTGGTGGCTACACATATGTGCCTCTTATAGGCTTATCAGATGTGTTCAGTAGCTGCTTTTTCAATAACGTATAACCAGATAATGAAGCTAATTTGATAATACAAATAAATTGGAAAGTTGTTTAAGATTGAATGCTCAATCATGAAAGACAAAAAAGTTGGGATTCATGTCCCTTTAAATGTGCATACCTGTGTACTTTTTGGATCCAGCTTTGAGTTATTTTATGTACAATAATAATTGACCTAGTTTGGGTAAAAGTTGGTTTTGTCAGGATTTTTTAAACTAATATTCTGAGGCATATTTATCAATGTGCGAGTGGACATGATATGAAGTAGCGTATCATGTCCGCCGCACATCGATAAATGCCGACAGCATTTATCATTGCACCAGCAGTTCTTGTAGACTGCTGGTGCAATGCCGCCCCCTGCAGATTCACGGCCAATCGGCAACTAGCAGGGGGTGTCAATCAGCCCGATCGTATTTGATCGGGTTGATTTCTGTCCGTGGCCTCAGAGCAGGTTGACAGGTCATGGAGCACCTTTAGACCGCTACTTCATAACTTCTGTTTCCGGCGAGTCTTCAGGCCATACGGCGCTTGATAAATATGCCCCTCTATCTTCGGAACATTCAGTATACAGATCACATACTATTAAAATGTTATGCTTACAAGCAAAAAAATGCATCCTGCAGGGTAGATATTTACTTTTTAAGCCTTTAAAGGGACATTAAACACTAAATACATGCTAGATAGAATGATGCATTCAAAGAAAAGATTAGTCCATGACTAACATGTAGATGTATTTTTTAAAGTTTCATTAGTTGTTTAAAAAGTGACAAAATAAGTGTAAAGTTTTAGTGTCTATAAAACACTGGGAGCTGCCATGTTGTAACTTGTGTTACCTTCTCTGCTGTGGCCAATTAGGGACCGTTATAAATAGGTCACTAGAGTGTGCAGCCAATGGTTGTGCTGGATTTAACAGTGTTCTGCACTTACATTTCTAACAGGAACTGAAAAGCTCACAATTTCAGAATGGAATTACAGGCAAAGAGGACAAAATAAATAATGAAAATATATTGCAGAGTTGTTTTATATATACAATTTATCATGTTATATTACCATCTCAAAGTGTTTAATGTCCCTTTAAATAAAAAAATTCACTTCTCTTTTACACAAAAAAGGGAAATATTTGAATGGCTGAAGAAATACAGAAACTACAGATAATCATGAATTGATTATATATATATATATATATATATATATATATATATATATATATATATATATATATATATAGTGCACATATTTATAGACATCTATAGAGTCACCCATTTCACCAACTCTAGCCGCTGTTAAACATAACTTGCACTACACTGGCATACAACCTAGAGAATATAGACAAACAAAAGATAATCACAATATTTGTTTGTTTGTTTTTCACTGTAGCCTACACAAATAGTATTAACCCCTATAATAATGGTGTTTACATTATTTTGTCAACACTGTTTTATTAAAGGGATAGGAAAGTCACAATTAAACTTGCATGATTCAGATAGAGCAGGTAATTTTAAGACACTTTTAAATTCACTTCTATTTTCAAATGTGCTTCGTTCTCTTAGTATCCCTTGTTAAAAAATGAATACGCACATATCATACACTAGTGGGAGCAGCTGCTAATTGGTGCCTGCACACATTTGTCTCTTGTGATTGGCTGAATAGATATTTTCAGCTTCCTGTCAGTAGTGCAATGCTGTCCGTTCAGCAATGGATAACAAGAGAATGAAGACAATTTGATAATAGAATTACTTTGGAAAGTTGTTAAAAATTGTATGTTCTATCTGAATCATAAAAGAAAATTTTGGGG
Source organism: Bombina bombina (assembly GCF_027579735.1). NCBI lineage: Eukaryota > Metazoa > Chordata > Amphibia > Anura > Bombinatoridae > Bombina > Bombina bombina. The sequence goes on from NC_069510.1 coordinate 68,032,801, forward strand.
TTTACTATCCCTTTAATACACTTTTTACTTCTATGATTACTTGTATTTAAGCCCCTGCAGATGGGCTCCTTATCTCTTTTTAAATTTCTTTATTTTAAATGTATAATACAAAAGACAAATTAGATAGACAACCAAATGAATATTATTTTAACAATTTCAATCCATAATGTTTTTTACAAATCGAACTTAACATGCAATAAAAAAGGAAAACATTGGTTCCTCTATCTAACACATTCATTTAACCATTATCATTAGTTTAACCTGGTGTCTATACACTAAACAAATATTATCCTCCTACAAAGCATTTTATGGAGGAGGACAAAAAATAAAATAATAATAATTATACATACATCCTTCCCTCCCAGCCTATAATATCCATTCACCTTTGCTCCTAACTTTATGATATGTTCTAATTTGACAAAGGGAGCAATAATATGTTGTTTAATATCTATAGTCTGTTTTTTAATGTACAAACCCCATTTCTGAAAAATATTCTTTATCTGATTTTCTGAATCCATTTGTATATCAAATTCCTCCATAATTATTTGGTTATGCAGCTTACATTTTGGATATTTCCATGTTCTCATAATTTAATCCTTTCCTACTATTGCAAATATATTAAAAAATGTTGTTTTATTACTATATCCCTTTCTTTTAAATAAAAAAAATACAGTCAAAAGCTGTCAATTCTATTTTTTCACTCAATATTTTGGATACCCAATAAATCACTTGACACCAGAATCCTTTAATTTTTGGGGCAGTCAAAATGCATTGGATAATATCATCTCCTACTAAGCTACAGCTTTTACAGAAAAATCTTCATTATTCTTCCATTTTAACATCACTTTTGGGGTTATAATATGCTAAATTGATTAATCGCATATGTGACGCTCTACAATAGGCAGATAAAACAGTTCTCCTTTCAGAAGAATTTATGTCCTACTCCTAATTTCTATTCCACCTGTATATAAGTTCTAACAATATTGCGGCATAATTTAGTGTCACATCATTATACAACAATGATATTCAATGTTTGCTAACCATGTATTGTTTCAACAATTTTACAACTGCCTCCCAATTTGATATCTCTTCCAAGTTATGTGTTATTTCATTACAATAACTAACTTCTTAATTGCAAATTTGCCAAACAAAATGCTTATCTGAACATAAAAACCTAAATTTGAGTTTCAAAAATTTCAACTAATTTAGAAGATACGTTAAACATTTGATTAACAAATTTTAATCAGTTATTGCTCCATACTTGAAAAAACCCTGAACTTAAACCTGCCAGGAAATCTGGGTTCCCAAAAATTGTTAATATGGGAAGATATTAAAGGGACATTAAACACTAAATAAATGCTAGATAGAATGATGCATTCAAAGAAAAGATTAGTCTCAGAATAACATGTAGATGTATTTTTTAAAGTTTAATTATCTGTTTAAATATTGACAAAATAAGTGTATAGTTTTAGGGGTAGATTTAACAAGTGCCAAGCAGACATGATTCGCTGTAGCGAATCATTTCCGCCCGACATCGCTAAATGCAGACTGCATACCCCAATGTGTCTATAAAACAATGGGAGCTGCCATGTTGTAACTTAGGTTACCTTCTTTGCTGTGGCCAGTTAGGGACAGTTATAAATAAGTCACTAAAGTGTGCAGCCAATGGGGCCTATCTATCAAGCTCCAAAAGGAGCTTGACGGCCGTGTTTCTGGCGAGTCTTCAGGCTGCTCCATAACTCTATCCGCCTGCTCTGAGCAGGCGGACAGACATCGCCGGAAATCAACCCGATCGATTCTCACTCTGACATACAAAGCCCTCAATTGCACAGCTCGCCCCTACATCTCAGACCTTGTCTCCAGATACTCTCCCTCCCGTCCCCTTCGCTCCGCTCATGAACTCCTACTCTCCTCCTCTCTTGTTACCTCCTCACATTCCCGTCTACAAGACTTCTCCAGACTGGCTCCCATCTTATGGAACTCTCTGCCTCGCTCCACAAGAATCTCCCCTAGTTTTAAAAGCTTCAAGTGCTCCCTAAAGACTCTACTATTCAGGGTACGCTTACAACCTACACTAACTTTCCTATATCCACTGCTATCCCCTAAAACCCCATAGCATGTAAGCCTATGAGCCCAGCTGTTTGTAGTTCACCTTCATAAGAGCCGACTACAACAGTGCAACTCTCGGCAGGACCCTTCACCCATTTGATCCCTGTAATTGTTTTTTATATACCACCTATGTCCTGAAGAGACACAAATGTATCAAAGGTTTGGAAGTCACTGTATCTCTGTTGTAGTGATCTGCAAATTACCCACACCAGCTTTTGTCATAGTCCTTTTGGAAACAAAAGAATTCCTGAAGTGCAAAAGAGGAGGCAAATATTGTATCAGTATTTGTTCCTTTATTTAAAAAAAACCCCAAAACTTTAACTTTCAGGCTCGCCAGAAACAGGAGTTAAGAAGCAGCGGTCTTAAGACCGCTGCTCCTTAACTCGACCGCCACCTCTGAGGCAGCGGACAGCAATCAGCCCGACCGTATACGATCGGGTTGATTGACACCCCCTGCAAGCGGGAAATTGGCCGTAAATCTGCAGGGGGCAGCATTGCACAAGCATTTCACTAGAAATGCTTGTGCAATGATAAATACAGACAGCGTATGCTGTTGGCATTTATCGATGTGCGGCAGACATGATCTGCTACAGCGGATCTTGTCCGCCCGCACTTTGATAATTCAGCCCCTAAGCATCAATGGTGTCCATACATGAGTGCATATTATCCTAAGTGTTTCACACTACAACAGCATTTCCCTGAGGTTTTGATTGACACAGAGATCGGACTAGGAAGATAGTTCTTACTTCCATATGTGACCCACTTACACAAGCTTCCCATTGATGTGTTCACTGACTTACAGCTGGCACAATTGGGATACCCTCAAAGGGACAGAGGCTTCCAAACATTACATACACCTGCTCTATATCTCATAAAAATAAGAATTTGAGGAGAAAACATTTTATCATGATAGTCACTAGTATGAAAATCATAAACATGTCTACAAGAAAATAAACAAACAAAGATGGCTAACTTATAGCTTCAGATGCTCCTTGAACACTCACCTATTCAGAGAGGCTTACCATCTCTCCTCCATCCCTCATCCGAACCAAACTAATATATGAACTGCCTGACTCACTGCTGCAACTACAACCGATGTAACAAGCTACCCCAACCTTATGTCTCTGCACCCTTAACCTATAGACGTTGAGCTCTCTGGAGCAGGGCCCTCTTCCTCCTGTACTAGATTTGTTTAGTTTTGTTATGTTTTGTATTTTATCACAAATCCTTGTCATTGTATACCCCTATCATTGTACCCAGCGCTACGGAATTTGGTGGCGCTTTACAAATAAATGATAACAATAATAATAATAATAACTTGACGGAGCGTTTTTTACAGAAAGAAGATGATCATCAGACAATTTGTTTTTGAAAAGAGAGAAAATAAAATTAACATCCCAGAAGTGTGAGTGACAAGGTTGTGGAGGTCTTTTAGTCAAATGACCAATAAGGCATCAACAAAGGATAATGTTGTGCCAAAATAGCTGAACATGAAAGATATTCATTCATTTAAAATGTTGATAAAGCAAATTAATGATCTGGGCTAAAGGAAATTAAAATGGATCCATATCCCTCTGTGAGCATCAGCAATCCCATCTGATCCAGGATGTTTTTAAGTGCCCGGGGCCTAAGAATCCTGTATAATGTGTTAAGCTCTTCTAGAAAGAAGCTTGAGCAACTAGGAACCCCCAGAAAATTTCCAACTTTGGAAACTTTGGCTCAGAATATGAGAGTTGCCCTCTGGATCTGATAGTATATTGTGAATTTGAGGAAGAAGAATCGGGGGAATATATCATCTTTATAAAAGATCAAAATGTCTGAAGAAAGACATCTGTTGCTAAAGCCTCCAAGTATGGGTACCAACTGTAGTAAGGCTGAATCTATAAGTTTAAACAAGAGGTCTGTTGTTAGTGGCCCTCTGAGTTCAAGAAGCCAAAGGAATAAGGTCTATTTTCATATCCAAACCACTTGAATCCTGCAGATAATGAGATCCCAATATGCAGTTGTGCTGGAATGTCTGGATGTATAGAAAAGTTTTGTTCTAAACAGTGATTAATACATTTCTTTCTTAAGTTGAACAATAGTTTGAATTTCTGCTCTACAAATAAGTTTAAATAATGGACCCGCGGAATGTTTACCATATGACTATGCTAAGAGTGACTTGTTTTTGAATTGAGCAGAAAAAAGGGCGCCTCCTAGTGCAGCCGACAGTAGATTATCACTCCTGTGGTATAAAAGGGTTAATTATACTCACAGAGATGTTAGCACACCATGTGTTTTGATAGCGTGCTGAGATCTCACATTTTCCCAGCTCACTGCACTCCAGTAGTCACCTCACAGATGTGCTGACATATACTTGAAAATCACGACTCCAAAAATTAATTTACCAGCCAATATGTTTTTAATATAAAACATAAAATGGTTAAAAAGAAACAATATCTTAGATATGGCTCTAAAAAGTGTGCACAAATACTACGCGTTTCTCAGCATCTATATGCCGTTTTATCAGGCCTCTTGTTTTTGAAGCAACATCTTACAGCAAAAGATATTGCAGATGTTTAAGACAATTTATATGTAAATATTTCTCTTGACTTGTCTGATATGCTGGCATCTGATTTGATAATGAGATAATCTCAACAATTGCTTTGCTGTCTTCTATGTTGAACAACCGCCAATGGAATTCTTCCCTTGTCTCTGTAGATAAAGAAATGTTGAAGGAGTAGGACAAGCCATTGTGAATGTGTTGAATGTTTAAGCCCTGTAAAGGAGCATGGAAAATGCCTTGGATTAGAGATAATAGTAATTCAAAAATCCAAGCCAGGGTTCTGAGTGGAAAGACAGATTTCATTAATAGAGACGAAATCTCTTTTTTTTATATTCTTCACCTTGTCAATATGAGGTTAACAAGCAAACAATATAAAATATATCAGTGCACTTAGGGGCCGAATTATCAAGCTCCGATTGAAGCTTAATGTCCTGTGTTTCTGCCGAGCCTTCAGACTCGCCGGAAACACAAATTATGAAGCAGTGGTCTAAAGACCGCTGCTCCATTACCTGTCCGCCTGCTCTGAGGAGGCGGACAGACATCACCGGAAATCAACCCGATCGAATACAATTGGTTTGATTGACACCCCCTGCTAGCAGCCGATTGGCCCCGAATCTGCAGGGGGCGGCATTGCACCAGCAGTTCACAAGAACTGCTGGTGCAATGATAAATGCCGAGAGCGTATGCTGTCAGCATTTATCGATGTGCAGCGGACATGATCCGCAATATTGGATCATGTTCGCTCGCACCTTCTTAAATATGCTCCTTAATATAGATAAATAGAAAATGCTAAAAATGTGTATTAAAAATCAATGCATAACAATATTCATTAAAATTAGATTGACAAATTACAATTCATATACATATCAGTCCCGAGGAGTCAATAAAATATTGGTACTTGCGTATGTCCCAAAAGTTTTTTTCCAAAAAGCAACTCCAAAGGTACAATTTTCCTATCCCTTTTTGAACCCCCTCATTTGCTGCTGTGTGAGAAACCCTGGTATCTTAGTCCAGGATCAATGAAGAAGAACTGAAAATACAAAAAGACATACAACGCAGCACGATTCAAGGTAGTGGGTAAGGATAGCCCTGCTAAAACTACACTTACAGAAGATAAAACAAGTGAAGGCACATCACGATAACAACAGATGATACGAACAGCTTACGGCCTGGGATCCTGCTCCAACTCTCACTGCCAGTCAATCAGGTAAGTTCGGTACAGAAATCCAATTGTTTTTGGTGTCTGCTGATTCACTTTAATGGCTAAAGTCTGCTGTCCATTCAAAAGTGTTTGTGAAAATGCCAAATGGAATATCACAAAGCTTCAACTTGAAACCCTACGCGTTTTGTCTGCAAATGACGTGCAGACTTCTTTAGGGGTTAGTACCTCAAAAGGTATGTCCCTAATCAGTTTTAGCTCTGTATATATATATATATATATTTTATTTTTTATTTTATCATTTTTATTGAGGTTTAAGTAATGCACAAATACAACATATAGCAAAAAAATGCAGTTACATGACAGTTTTGTATACTTAATATCTTCCATTTCAAGTAGATATATGCATAATACAGGTTTATTAATTACATCAAAACAGAAGTGAGGCAAAGAATAGAGCTTAAAGGGACAGTCTACACCAAATTTTTTCTTATTTAAAAAGATAGATAATCCCTTTATTACCCATTCCCCGTTTTTGCATAACCAACACAGTTATATTAATATACTTTTTACCTCTGTGATTACCTTGTATCTAAGTCTTTGCAGACAGCCTCCTTATCTAAGTGCCTTTGACAGACATGCAGTGTAGTCAATCAGTGAAGACTCCTAAATAACTTCACGGGAGTGAGCACAATGTTATCTATATGACACATGTGAACTAGCACAGTCTAACTGTGAAAAACTTTCAAAATGCTCTGAGCTAGGAGGCGGTTTTCAACTGTTTAGAAATCAGTTTGAGCCTAGCTAGGTTTAGCTTTTCAAAAATACCACCAAGGGAACAAAGCAAATTTGACGATAAAAGTAAATTGGAAAGTTGTTTAAAAATGCATGCCCTATCTGAATCATGGAAGTTTAGTTTTGACTTTACTGTCCCTTTAAAGGGACATGAAACCCAAAACATTTCTTTCATGATTCAGATAGAGAATACAAGTTTAAACAACTTTCTAATTTACTTCTATTATCTAATCTGTTTTATTCTCTTGGTATAATTTGTCGAAGGAGCAGACGTGCACTACTGGTTTCTAACTGAACACATGGGTGAGCCAATGAGAATCAGTTTATATATGCAGCCACTAATCAACAGCTAGAACCTAGGTTCTCTGCTGCACATGAACTTTCCTAGATAAACATTTCAGCAAAGGATAACAAGAGAAAGAAGCAAATTAAATAATAGAAGTAAATTGGAAAGTTGTTTGAAATTGTATTCTCTATCTGAATCATGAAAGAAAAATTTTGGGTTTCATGTCCCTTTAAAGTAGCTAATTTATAATTATTGGGCCGAATATACTGTAAACCCTCAAAAACACAAGAGGCCACTTTTGGACCTCGTATGAAAGGAAAGATAATTAGTCTAAGGGAGGGTATCATAATAAATAGGTAACCGCTCATGTGTTAATTTTAGTAAACCTTGTTTTTTTTGTTTTTTAAGTTCCTGCCATTTAGTATAGAGCATTAGGTATTACAGGCGTCAGTTATATGTAGACAGTAACCAACATTGAAAAATCAGGGTTTATCTAGCACCTACCAATATAATTGACATGAATGCAAGCTAGAGGGCTACACTATAACATATATAGGGAAATCTGCATCATCCCAGTTTTCAGTGCATTAAAGGTAAATCACCTATTGCTACATTGCCAGGGTATATATGGAAAGAGCTTGAAAGAGTAGAGCTATTTTGTCGCTGCATCTGCTATGAGTGTCATCTCATATATTATTATCTTCAAACATTTAACTTATTCATGTAATAATAGGACCGACAGCATGTGTTGCTATTAGACATCACATGAATGGTGGTTTACAAAAATAAAAAACAAAAATGACCTTCCTGGTTATGTCACAAGTAGTCAGATAGTAGTATTACACATATCTAAAAAAGGAGAGATATTCAAACTTTTAAACTGGCATTAAGATTATAACAAACAGAAATAGGTATTATCCCCCATTTACAATAAAGTTTAAGTGTTCCTCTGATCTCCGGTGTTATAATCATCATGTTAACAGTGAATAATAAAGGGTATATCCAGTTGATTGCGGTGATGTCGATCCCTCTTAAAATGTCATATGGAATCCCATAGGTAGCATAGTAAGCCACCAGTGGCAAAATGCCAAGACTCTTAGTAGCCGATATCTCCAAGCAGAAGTGACTCGTGTAGTACCACGAATACTGGGCTTTGATATTTTTTTTCCACTGGCAAAACACAGCGAGTGTGACAGCAATCCTTCTGCAAAATGCTTTCTGTAAGTGACCTCTCTATTTCAAGCACTGGTAGATAGGTAAGTAGCGTGGATGGCAGTTGTGGAGCGCATTTCACCATACATTCTGGGATACTTGTTATTGATACTGTCCCTTCAAAATTCTCTGTGTTCATCTCTGGATCTCTTGTTTGGGATGTTTCGGTGACATACATACTAACTCCCTTACTGCTTCCAAGAATTTACGGAGAGGACTCCTCAGTCACATGGTGGGTTTCGCATGTAACCTCTAACCCTGCAGAATCAGGTACGAATGAATGCGGCAAATGCTGGGGCCCCTGAGCATCGCCACCTTCGGAATCTAACGTTGTAGGGGTTATTTCTTCGCCGAGTAGCTTGGGATGGAAGGTCACATGCAGATAATCTTCAAATGCCCTCTGATAGGAAAGCAGCAGGTCGCTAATTTCTTTCATGTAATTAGCAAGAGTCCATGAGCTAGTGACGTATGGGATATACATTCCTACCAGGAGGGGCAAAGTTTCCCAAACCTGAAAAATGCCTATAAATACACCCCTCACCACACCCACAAATCAGTTTTACAAACTTTGCCTCCCATGGAGGTGGTGAAGTAAGTTTGTGCTAGATTCTTCGTTGATATGCGCTCCGCAGCAGGCTGGAGCCCGGTTTTCCTCTCAGCGTGCAGTGAATGTCAGAGGGATGTGAAGAGAGTATTGCCTATTTGAATTCAATGATCTCCTTCTACGGGGTCTATTTCATAGGTTCTTTGTTATCGGTCGTAGAGATTCATCTCTTACCTCCCTTTTCAGATCGACGATATACTCTTATATATACCATTTCCTCTACTGATTCTCGTTTCAGTACTGGTTTGGCTTTCTACTGCATGTAGATGAGTGTCCTGGGGTAAGTAAGTCTTATTTTTGTGACACTCTAAGCTATGGTTGGGCACTTTTATATAAAGTTCTAAATATTTGTGTTTAAACATTTATTTGCCTTGATTCAGGATGTTCAACGTTCTTTATTTCAGACAGTCAGTTTCATATTTGGGATAATGCATATGAATAAATCCATTTTTTTTTTACCCTAAAATTTGACTTTTTTCCTGTGGGCTGTTAAGCTCGCGGGGGCTGAAAATGCTTCATTTTATTGCGTCATTCTTGGCGCGGACTTTCTTGGCGCAAAAATTTTCTTGTCATTTCCGGCGTCATACGTGTCGCCGGAAGTTGCGGCATTTTTTTGACGTTTTTGCGCCAAAAAATGTCGGCGTTACCGGATGTGGCGTCATTTTTGGCGCCAAAAGCATTTAGGCGCCAAATAATGTGGGCGGCTTTTTTGGCGCTAAAAAATTTGAGCGTCATTGTTGTCTCCACAATATTTAAGTCTCATTGTTTATTGCTTCTGGTTGCTATAAGCTTGTTCATTGGCATTTTTTCCCATTCCTGAAACTGTCATTTAAGGAATTTGATCAATTTTGCTTTATATGTTGTTTTTTCTATTACATATTGCAAGATGTCTCAGATTGACCCTGAATCAGAAGCCACTTCTGGAAAAACGCTTAACTGAGTTTCAGTTCTACCAAAGCTAAGTTCATTTATTTTAAATGTTATAAATGTTTATCTTTAGCTATGGTTTGTAATAAGTTATTATGATATACTTTTACATGCAGAATCCATTAGTATTTATGCTTTATATATTGCCATTCTTACATCTTATGTACAAGAAATATTTAGAAATATTTTTCTGATTCTATTTTAAAGGCTTTGTCTGACTTCGTGCCTTCTAATAAAAATTTTTTAGGTCTTTTTCACTTCTTTTTTAATTATTGAAGTTTCAAATGACCAACAACATACTGATTTATCCTTCTCTGATGATGTTTTTTCTCTTTCCGAATTTTCTTCATCAGATATTGACACTAACAAATCTACTTTTTTATTATTTTTTTATTAAAGTACATTTGTTCTTTGTTGAAAAGGTGTTGATTATTTTGGATATTAACGTAACTAGTTCTTTAAGACTAGCTGACACTATTTCTGCCTATTTATTCTTCTGTGTTTTCAGAGGTTTTCTTTCCAATTCCCCATACTAGGGAATGGAATAGGCTGAGAATTTTCTTTTATTCCTTCTTCAAAGGTTTTAAACTATATTCTCTGCCAGCAGTTAAATTCAATTTGGAGGGTTCTCCAATTTTTTGGGGCTATCTCTACTCCTACTAATTATGCTATTGTTTCTATAGCAAAATAGTATTTATTTTCCTTTAGATGGTTGTATCTTATTTATGGAAAATTATTTAGTTTCAGGTACTTTTCTTGGTCCTGTGATTTATTTGGATTTTGCAATTGCTTCATTTTTGTTCTGTTTACTTTAAGATCAAGTATCAGATTATGATTTATTTTAGCATTCTTAAGGGACAACATTTACTAGACTAGGTGCTGTTGCATTTGTCTTGTTATTTTGCATTTATTGATTATGCAAGTCCACTGTATTGACTGTTCCTTTAAACTGTACTATCATGCTAATAATTTCATTTGTGTCTTCATTTTATTGAATATTTTCGCAAATGAGGGTTAATCTATGTCTTTAGCTATTTTAGCTAGAAGAATTTTGTGATTTTTATAAAATCCATATTTCTTTTGTTCTAAGATAATCAATTATGTGTTTTATATTTGGATTCAATTCTTAACTGTTACTCTGGGCTTCAAGATTGAGTTCTAAGACTAAAACTTTAAGCTTATACTAGTTTGGTTGTTCTTATTAAGGAACGAATTCCTGAATTCTTTCCCAAGTAACATGTTTTTAATTGGAAATTTTTCAGTTCGAAATCAGCTCCCTAATATTGCGATGTACGTGCCGTATTCCAGCTTGGTTGGCAAGGGGCAGGTTAAGACTTTTTTGAAAGTCCAAATTTCTTTGATTTTATTCCAGTTAGACTAACACTTTCTTTAAGTGTGTTTTGGTCCTATATATTTTGGGTACTGTTGAAGCATGGCTAGGCACCCATGGGGTTCAAGCGCTGCTCAGACATGGAATCTTCTGGGGTATTTCTTCTAGTTCCATTTTTTGGGAACTAGGTTTTGGAGTTTTATTCAAACTATTCTGCCTTTAGGTCAGTGATAGCATTATTTGTTTTCATTAGATACAATAAATGCATATTTTCATGTTTCTGTTTTCATTCAGATTATTTTCTGAGGATACGGAATCTCATATGATTCACTTTGCTCTTCAGGACATAGTTAGAGGATCTTTTTTTCAAAAGCTCTTGATTCCTCACACAAGGGTCACCTTTTTCAGGTTTCCAGATATTTGTGTCTCTGTCTTTGTCTCTATCAGACAAGGGACAATTTTATTGTGTTCCGTTTGTCGGTACCTTTAGTCTCTATTATTTCTTTCAGTTGCTATATATGCATAGAAGTTTTAGGTCTTATGGCCACAGCATTGGATTTAATTCCCTTTGCTCATTTTCAATAGAAAGAACCTTTTCAGTCTTTTATGCTGAATTATGGTGCAGGGATTCTAGGATTTCGCATTTTAAATCTTCGAATCCTAATATTTATCTCTCTTGATTTGGTGGTTAAGATCACCATCATTTAGTTCTACAGGTCTCTTTGTTTCTTTCAACCTGGACCATGATCTCTACAGATGCGAGTCTTTTTGGTTGGGAGGCTGTCTGAGGATCTCTGTCAGCACAAGGGGTTTGGAAATCTCAGGAGGGCGAGATTACCATTTGATATTTTAGAACTCCGTGCTTTCTCAGAGTTTTTTCAGTTTGTTTCTTTTAGAAGAAGAGACGTTTAATGTTTTTCAAACAATATCACTACTATGGTTTATGTCAATCATCAGAGTAGGACTATCAGTCCTTAGGTTGTGACAGAAGTGTCTCGGATATTAGCTTGGGCTAAATCCAGCTCCTATCTAAATTCTGTGGTTTTTATCCCAGGTATAGATATTTGGGAAGCGGATTATCTCTGTTAATCAAGCTTTTCTTCCGGGAGAATGGTCTCTCTTACCCAGATATGTTTTTCATCTCATCTGAATAGAGAACTTCCCATGGGCCTATTAAGGTCCGGGAATCTTCAGGCGGAAGTAGTGTATGCATTGACATTTCTTTGGAATTATCTTTTTGCCTATTTTTTTCCGCCTCTAGTTCTTCTTCCAAAATTCTTATGGAGTATTTGTTTGTTATGCTGGTAGCTCCAGCATGGCCTCTCAGGTTTTGGTATATGAATCTCATTCGGATGGCCAGTTGCCAACGTTGGACACCTCCGTTTAAACCAGACCTTTTCTTTCTCAAGGCCATTTTTTCCATCAGGATCTCAAATCATTAAATTTGAAGGGATGGAGATTGAACGCTTGGTTTTTAGTCATAGAGGTTTTTCTGACTCATTGATTAATACTATGTTTCCGGCTCATAAATCTGTCTCTAGAAAGATTTATATTGAGTCTGGAAGACCAACTTTTCTTGGCATTCTTTTAAAATTCATAGAATTTTATTATTTTTTCAGGTTGGTTTGGATAAGGTTTTGTCTTCAGTTCTTTGTTAGGACAAATCTCTACTCTTTCTGTTCTTTTTTCACAGAAAGATTGCTAATCATCCTGATATTCATTGTGTTGTACAGGCTTTGGTCCATATCAAGCCTGTCATTAATTCAATCTCTCCTCTTTGGAGTCTCAATTTGGTGCTGAGGGCTTTACAGGCTCCTCCGTTTGAAACTATGCATTTTCTGTACATTAAATTACTTTCTTGGAAAAGTATTGTTCCTTTTGACTCCGTCATTAATACTATGTTACAGGCTCGTAAATCTGTGTCTAGGAAGATATATTATCGAGTCTGGAAGACTTACATTTCTTGGTGTTCTTCTCATCATTTTTCTTGGCATTCTTTTAGAATTCCTAGAATTTTACAGTTTCTTCAGGATGGTTTGGATAAAGGTTTGTCTGCAAGTTCCTTGAAAGGACAAATCTCTGCTCTTTCTGTTCTTTTTCACAGAAAGATTGCTAATCTTCCTGATATTCATTGTTTTATACAGGCTTTGGTTCGTATAAAACCTGTCATTAAGTCAATTTCTCCTCCTTGGAGTTTGAATTTGGTTCTGGGGGCTCTTCAAGCTCCTCCGTTTGAACCTATGCATTCGCTGGATATTAAATTACTTTCTTGGAAAGTTTTGTTTCTTTTGGCCATCTCTTCTGCTAGAAGAGTTTCTGAATTATCTGCTCTTTCTTGTGAGTCTCCTTTTCTGATTTTTCATCAGGATAAGGCGGTTTTGCGAACTTCATTTAAATTTTTACCTAAGGTTGTGAATTCTAACAACAATAGTAGAGAAATTGTGGTTCCTTCGTTGTGTCCTAATCCTAAGAACTCTAAGGAAAGATTGTTGCATTCTTTGGATGTAGTTAGAGCTTTGAAATATTATGTTGAAGCTACTAAAGATTTCCGAAAGACTTCTAGTCTATTTGTTATCTTTTCTGGTTCTAGGAAAGGTCAAAAGGCTTCTGCCATTTCTTTGGCATCTTGGTTAAATTCCTTGATTCATCATGCTTATGTCGAGTCGGGTAGAACTCCGCCTCAAAGGATTACAGCTCATTCGACTAGGTCAGTCTCTACTTCCTGGGCATTTAGGAATGAAGCTTCGGTTGATCAAATTTGCAAAGCAGCAACTTGGTCTTCTTTGCATACTTTTACTAAATTCTACCATTTTGATGTGTTTTCTTCTTCTGAAGCTGTTTTTGGTAGAAAAGTACTTCAGGCAGCTGTTTCAGTTTGATTCTTCTGCTTATAATTTCAGTTTTTTTCATTATAAGATTTAAACTTTATTTTGGGGTGTGGATTATTTTTCAGCGGAATTGGCTGTCTTTATTTTATCCCTCCCTCTCTAGTGACTCTTGCGTGGAAGATCCACATTTTGGGTATTCATTATCCCATACGTCACTAGGTCATGGACTCTTGCTAATTACATGAAAGAAAACATAATTTATGTAAGAACTTACCTGATAAATTCATTTCTTTCATATTAGCAAGAGTCCATGAGGCCCACCCTTTTTTGAGGTGGTTATGATTTTTTTGTATAAAGCACAATTATTCCAATTCCTTATTTTATATGCTTTCGCACTTTTTTCTTATCACCCCACTTCTTGGCTATTCGTTAAACTGATTTGTGGGTGTGGTGAGGGGTGTATTTATAGGCATTTTGAGGTTTGGGAAACTTTGCCCCTCCTGGTAGGAATGTATATCCCATACGTCACTAGCTCATGGACTCTTGCTAATATGAAAGAAATGAATTTATCAGGTAAATTCTTACATAAATTATGTTTTCTTGTAAGATAAAGTGCATCATCTTCCTGTACACTGTAAGTGGATGTTGAAGGCAGGTACATATAGTAGAAACAAGGTGCTCTCACAGCACTTTATAGCACAGTAGCAGGGCACGAATGGCACTGTGAAACGACTGAGGCCCGTAGGCGCACTGATGGGGGGGTTTAGGAGAGGCCGCAACCTCTAAATGAGTTCCAGAATATTGGGCTAGCAGCAATCCCAGAAATCTTGGTATATTTTAAAAGAGTAGTTTAGATGTCAGCATAAGTTGGTGATGTGACAGATCCCCTGCTACCCCAACTGGGTAGCTCCGCCAAAACGATCTCCCAACACCTGGAACCAGCTGCTATGTAGCGGAGAGAGAGTGATTTCAGCAATCCCCACCCAAATAACTAGACAACTAGCATTTAGGTGGAACAAAGAAGAACACTTTATTGGAACAAACACACAACATTTATACAGGAACTCATCTTGATAAGACAAAGGACAATCCCACAATTTTCCCGCCATTCCCACCCCTCCAGACAGGCTGGTGCCTCCATAGCAGCCACAATACCACAGAGTCCCAGTACACAGGGAAGGCAGTTTTGGGGTGATCCTGGTGGAGCAGTGGCACTTCCAGGGTGTCATTTTAAAGCTCCCAGATGGCACAATCCAAAAAGCGTCATGATTCGCTACTGGGGACCGGAGTTACAGCCCGGTAAAGATTGGGGGGCAGGGGTGTCCAAACCCCCCCTTCTCCAAGTAGCTCCCCTCCGGCAATTCCACCACCCTTGTCCTCCCTAGGGGCTACCCATCTCCAAAAGAGCGGAGCTCTGGGGCGACCAGGGGCACAGATAGCGGGTGTCCTGCTGTTCTGTGGCCGATCGGGAGTTCCAGGAGCCCGGCCAGCAGGAGAGGGGTTAGGCGGGTGTCCATTGTGAGGCGGCCGACTGGGAGTTCTAGGAGCCCGGCCAGCCTAGGAGGGTTTTTCCGGTCAGAGACCAGTCTTCTCTAAAAAGTAGGAACCCAAAAACAAGTACCCAAAGATTCCTAGAAATTAGGGTGGCTCTGAGGAGCCCAAGTCCTCTGAGAAACAACAAGGGTGAGGTAGTAGGGGGTTAGGGATTTAACCCTTGCAGCCCGTTGCCCGTGACAACTCCCCCCTTCCAGTTTGGCAGACCCAGCTAGATCTACACAAGTCTACTTGGGGCTGTCCGAGGAGCACTCTAGTTCAGTCTGCTGGGAAAGTCCATCAGCATTCCCATTGCTTTCTCCCGGTCTGTACTGAACGTTAAGGTTGAAGGGCTGCAGAGCTAATCTCCACCTTAGCAAGTGTCCATTATCTCCCGATACTCGGTTCAGCCACACCAGAGGGTTGTGGTCTGTGAGGACAGTGAAAGGCCTTCCATATAGGCACGGTTGCAGTTTCTTGAGGGCCCATACCAGGGCCAGGCATTCCTTTTTTACTGCAGTGTAGCCTACCTCTCGGGGTAACAGCTTCCTAATGATGTAGGCTATGGGGTGTTCTTGTCCTCCTTCATCCACTTGGCTTAGGACTGCTCCCAACCCGAACATGGAGGCACCTGTTTGAACACAAAAATGTTTGTTGGGGTTAGGAGCGGCCAAGACAGGGGCAGAGACCAAAGCAGCCTTGAGGCTCTGGAAGGCAGTCTCGCATTCTGGGGACCACAGGACCTGTTGGGGCAGTCTTTTACAGGTCAGGTCGGTCAGGGGTTTTGCCAGGGTACTATAATTAGGGACGAACCGTCGATAATAAACGGCGGTTCCTAGGAATGCTAAGACTTGGATCTTGGTTCGAGGGGTGGACCAGTTTGCCACTGCCTCAACTTTGGCCGGCTCTGGCCGCTGCTTCCCACAGCCCACTCTGTGGCCCAGGTACTGGACCTCCATGCGCCCTATAGTGCATTTTTTCGGGCTTCAGAGTGAGCCCGGTGGCTCTGAAGCAATCTAGGACGACGCCTAGGTGGAGCAAATGATGGCGATGTTGTGGCTGGAGCATTCTTCATTATAAATGGCATTACCGTGAACTGGTTGAGGCCGAAAGGGGTAATGAAGGCAGACTTGGGGGCTGACTCTGGGTCTAGAGGAATCTGCCAGTATCCCTTGCAGAGGTGAAGAGTGGTCAGGAAATGACCTTGAGCAATTCTGTCCAGGAGGTCATCAACTCGGGGCATGGGGTAGGCGTCGGTGGTGGTTCTGTCATTGAGCTTTCGGTAGTCAATGCAGAACTGGGTAGTGCCATCTTTCTTGGGTACCAGTACCACTGGGGAGGCCTAGGGACTGTTGGACGGTTCAACAACACTGAGGTCCAACATTCCCCGGAGCTGCCTCTGGGCAGCCACTAACCTCTCATCTAGGGCGATATCGGCTATTCACTGGGGGTTTCATTTGGAAGGGGAAGCTTCGGCATGGGGAGACTCTCTGAGTCCTCCACAGCCGGGGCACATATCGTGGCCACATCTGGAGTATGCCTTCAGCATGTTCACATGGAAGGTTCTCTGTATCCTGCCATCTGAGCATTTGGCTACTAGGTAGGTTGTGTGATTAATCTGCTCTACTACCTGGTAAGGGCCTTGCCAGGCAGCCTGTAACTTGTCTGTTTTGATAGGCTTCAGGGCAAGCACCTTCTGCCCCACTATCAGTGTGTAGGTATGAGCATTTCTGTTGTACAACCGCTTCTGCTTACTCTGAGCACTCTGGAGGTTCCCCCGAACTTGGTCGGTGAGATCCTTCAGTCTATCCCGGAGGCGGAGGATGTACTCCACAATGGAGTGTCCTTCCTCCTCGAAGCCCCCTTCCCAGTGTCGTCTAACAAGGTCCAAGGGTCCCCGTACTTGCCTACCGTAAACTAACTCAAAAGGGGAAAACCCTGTGGATTCCTGGGGCACCTCTCTGTAGGCAAAGAGGAGGTGCGGCAAGAATTTTTCTCAATCTTTGTGGGTGGTGGAGAAGGTCCTCAGCATCTGCTTTAAGGTTCCATTAAACCTTTTGCATAACCCATTAGTTTGGGGGTGATATGGCACGCTGTGCAGGGGTTTAATGCTGCACAGCTTCCATAGCTGCCTAGTAATGTCCGCAATGAATTGTGTTCCCTGATTGGAGATCATTTCCCGGCAGGAAGCCTACCCTGGTGAATATCCGGAGCAGGGCATCTACCACAGTTTCTGCCTGGATATTGGCCAGAGGGATTGCTTCCGGGTACCGGGTGGCATAGTTCACCACGGTGAGAATATATTTCTTTTCGGAGGGACTGGGTCGGGTTAATGGACCTACTATATCCACAGCAACTCTGCTGAAGGGTTCGTCAATAATGGGGAGGGGGTGCAGGGGAGCTTTCTTGTGGTTGCCGGTTTTCCCTACCTTCTGGCATACTTTGCACATTCTACAATATTCCTTAATTTCTGCTCCAATTCCGGGCCAGTAATAGATCTGATCTAGGCGGTGATGGGTTCGGGTCTTCCCTAAGTGCCCGGCTAGGGGAATGTCATGTCCTATTCGTAGCAGATCGGACTGGAATTTTTCCGGTATAACTAGCTGTCGTTTAGGCACCTGACCCTTCTGTCTCTTGGAGATCTGGAGCTCCTGCCCTCCCACCCACTGGAAGCTCTCCTCACAGGGTCCTTGGGGGTCGGACCCTACTCGGTCTCTGTATGGGGCTAGGGTCAGGTCACTCAGGGTGGCTTGGCCGAAGTCGGATGGGGACACCCAGGGAAGTTGGTCAGGGGGAATAATAGGCTGGTCAGGCAGTAGGTCTGGGGTTGGAGGCTGAGGCAAGGGGGCAGTTGGGACGGTTCGTTGGGGATGGGTAGAGACTGGGAAAGAGGTCGGAATGGGGGAACGGGGTCGAGAGGTAGTCAGGGAAACTGGTCTTACCTGTGGTCCCATTCCTGGAGAAATGCCTTGCTGTCAGGTCTGCTAGAGGGTTACAACTGCAGCCACGTCCGGGAGAGTATCTCCCACAAAGGCGGAGACAACGTGGCCAAGGTCATTGCCTAAAAGCACCTCAGCTGGCAACGTCCTCATAATGCCCACCTGCACAGCACGGCACCTGGACTCCAGTTCAATAGACTTGTGCTACGGGAGCCTGGACAACAGCACCACCAGCCACTTAGATACTGATGGATTTTCCATGAGCGGCTGGAGTTGGGAGCCAGGTGAGGCTGGATCAAGGTGAGAGTAGCACCAGTGTCCCTTAATCCCTGGACAGCCTGTCCGTTGACCAGAACTTCCTGGCAATGATGCTGGCGATTGTCTGCAGATGTTGTTTCCACCTCCTGCAGGACCCCAATCTCCTCACTGTCCCATTCGACAGAGGGGTGGGTGGTCCTCATAAGTGTAGTGGGTGGCCGCTTGGTATTCTGGGGCTGTAGCTCGAGCCCACTGCAGGGTTGGGGGGTGCCTTGGTTGCAGGTGTGGATAGGCTGCGGTTGTCTTGTGCGGGCAGTGGTATCAGAGGTGTCCCACCTGACTGCATTCAAAACACTTGCGGGTGTCCGTGCATTCGACCTGTGAAGCAGTGATCGGACGGGGTTGCAGTTGCCGGGTAGGTACTGAAGCCGGCCTGGAGTCAGGGTGGCGCGGGTCTGGCACCAGTCATCCACATATTGGTCGGACTGATCAGCAGTCCTTGGTTTCCTATCCTTAATCCAGTCCTGGATCTCAGCCGAGATGTGGGAGTAAAATTGCTCCAGGAGGATGAGCTGCAGTGCCTTCTCCAGTGTGGTTACGTGGCAACCTGTAATCCAGGAGTTCAAGGAGTGTGCTAATCGTTGGGTCCACTCGGTATACGGTTGCCCGTTTTGTCTGTGTAGATCCCTGAACTTTTCACGATGGGCCTCTGGGGTGAGCTTGTACCGGGTAAGGATGCGTTCCTTCACCCGGTCATAGTCCTTCTCCTCCTTGGGAGGAACAGTCTGGAAAGCTTCTGCCACCTTGCCGTCCAGTTTTTCAGCCAAGATTGGGACTCGGTCTGAGGTGGCAATAACATGCAACCTGCACTGGGTCTCGAAGTACTGGAGGTAGCAGTTGACCTCTTCGGCCCATCATCCTTAAATTCCCGGAAAGCCTCATAAGGTAGCTTTCTGGGTCTTGATTTGGGTTCTCAGGGGGCTAACATGACTCCCCACAGATCTTTCTGGAGCTCCAGCATGCAAATCTGGCTGGCCTCGGATATAGTCCTAGCGGTAGCTTCTGGGGATGGGTTGGGTCCCAGGAGGGATATTCTACATCAGATTTAATCATCCTGACTGGATGTCATAGTCCCCTGGGAGGAGGTGTCCATGGAGTCGCTGTCTTGGCTACCACCTGCTTCCATATCGGGGGCCCTAGCCTGGTCATCTACCATCAGCTCGGCTATGATGGCTTCTCTTGTCTTGCTGCTGATAGCTATCCCTCTAGTACGCAGCAAGGATTTCAGTGCTTCTTTCCGGAGCCGATCATAGCACTCCATCCACAGAAGTCTTCAGGTGGTGGTTTGAACGTTCCAGGTATATGGAAGAATCCCACCGCTGGCACCACTGTGATGGATCCCCTGCTACCCCGACTGGGTAGCTCCACCAAAATGATCTTCCAACACCTGGAACCAGCCGCTACATAGCGGAGAGAGTGAGTGATTTCAGCAATTCCCACCCAAATAACTAGACAACTAGCATTTAGCTGGAACAAAGAAGAACACTTTATTGGGACAAACACACAACATTTATACAGGAACTCATCTTGATAACACAAAGAACAATCCCACAATTTTCCCACCATTCCCACCCCTCCAGACAGGCTGGCGCCTCAATAGCAGCCACAGTACCACAGAGTCCCAGTACCCAGGGGAGGCAGTTTTGGGGTGATCCCAGTGAAGTGGTGGCACTTCCAGGTGTCATTTTATATCTCTCTGTCCCCAGATGCCACAGTCCAAAAAGCGGTGTGATCCGTTACTGGGGACCGCAGTTACAGCCTGGAAGAGATTGGGGGGTAGGGGTGTCCGAAACCCCCAGTTCCCCAAGTAGATCCCCTCTGGCAATTTCACCACTCCTTGTCCTCCCTAGGGGCTACCCATCCCCAAAAGAGTGGAGCTCTGGGGCAAAGGGCCACTGGGGCGACGAGGGGCAAAGTTAGCGGGTGTCCTGCTGTTCTGTGGCCGACCGGGAGTTCCAGGAGCCCGGGCAGCCAGAGAGGGGTTAGGCAGGTGTCCGTTGTGAGGCGGTCAACCGGGAGTTCCAGGAGCCTGCCAGCCTAGGAGGGTTTTTCTGGTCAGAGACAATGGGGTTTATTTATCAAGCTCCGAACGGAGCTAGATGACCCGTGTTTCTGGTGAGCCTTCAGGCTCGCCAGAAACACAAGTTATGAACCAGCGGTCTAAGGACCGCTGCTCCATAACCTGTCTGCCTGCTCTGAGGCGGTGGACAGAAATCAACCCGATCAAATACGATCAAGTTGATTGACACCCCATGTTAGCGGCCGATTGGCCGCTAATCTGCAGGGGGCGGTATTGCACCAGCAGTTCACCAGAACTGCTGGTGCAATGATAAATGCCGACAGCGTATGCTGTTGGCATTTATCGATGTGCAGCGGACATGGTTTGCTATAGCGGATCATGTCCGTCCGCACAATGATAAATGGGGGCCCAGCTCTTCTCTGACAAAGTAGGAACCCAAAAACAAGCACACAAAGATTCCTAGAGATTGTGGTGGCTCTGAGGAGCCCATGTCCGCTGAGAAACAACAGAGGTGAGGTAGTAGGGGGGTAGGGGTTTAACCCTTGCAGCCTGTTGCCCGTGACAGGTGATATTATAGAGATAAGTCTGGATCACTGGAGAAGCACTCAATATTGCGACCTATCATGGCCGCTGCCCGGAAGTCCCCCGACTTCCAAATATTTTAATTGAAATGAAATTCTAAGAGAACGTTCTAAGAGAAAGTCAGCAAGTCTAAAGCAGCATGAAGCCCCCTAGGTTGCAAACTATTGAGTTTGGTAATCCAGAATGATTCTTTTATCCATTATGTCATCAACCTATTGATACCTCCTGCTACAAGGGAGATCCAGTCAATAACTTTGATTTTAAGTCCTAAGGGGGCACTATTATGATAGTCCTTAAAATGGTCAACTACACTATGTTTGACAGCCCTTTGCTAATATTATATGTGTGTTCCCAAAATCTAGTCTTTATTTTCTTCTTTGCTCTTCCTAAATAGATTTTATTACAGGGACAGGTAAGTTGATATACAACAAAGGTAAAATTACAGTTGCACCTGAATTTAGTTTCATAACTTCTGTCTCCTGTTGTATTATGAAATATGTTACCAGGTAGAATGAAAATCACACATGTTACAGGCCTTTTTGCCACAAGGGAAGGTATCTGTTTGTGGTGTTAACCAATTAGATACTGGTGCTATTTGGGTGGATTTTAATTTGAAAATGTAGTTATAAAGAGTGGATCTTTGTTAGCACCAAAATTATTTTGTTTTCTTAAATTGAAAGTTAATCCTAGCGTTTCACAAACGCTAGGATTGACTATTGAAACAAATAAAGGGGACTTTCATTCATGAAGTATAAGATACTTCATGTAGAAAGCTCCTTTATTTGTTTCAACCGATCGGCAATTTGAGCTGCTAACAAATGCCACGGCAAAAAAAAATTCCTAAGCGGTGATGTTTTTACCTCTTAGCCAATAGCAGCGCTGTAAATCCGGCTCCCATGGGGGCAAAGCCAGATTTACCACATTGCTATTGGCTAAGAGGTGAAAACGTCACCCTCTTAGCAAAAAATTTTTTTAGCCGTGGGCTTTTTAGCAGCTCAAATCGCCGATCGGTTGAGACAAATAAAGGAGATTTCTACATGAAGTATCTTATACTTCATGAATGAAAGTCCCCTTTATTTGTTTCAATAGTCAATCCTAGCATTTGTGAAACGCTAGGATTAACTTTCACTTTAAGTCAGTTAACCTTTCTGATTTTGGGATTAAAAGTTGCTTTCTGTCCATTCGGTCAGTATTTTCTATGGATTTAATCAGCCAGTCTTCTTTATACCCTTTTACCCTAAATTTGTTAGATAATATTTCTGCCTCCTTCTGAAAATCAGCATCTTCAGTACAATTCCTTTTTAAGCGTTGATACTGCCCTAAAGGTACATTTTGAATCCAATTGATTAAATGTCCACTGTTGGCATTTAAAAAGTTATTCCTATCAGTCTCTTTCCTATAGTTTTCACATGCAATTTTATTATTATCATCAATATATAGGGTTAGATCTAAAAAATGTATACTACAATCTGAAATTAGACTGGTAAATTTTACCTACCCAAATGATTAGCAGGTCATCAATATATCTGAAATATTGTTTGATGTTTATAAGAAAGGGATTATTGGACCAAATATTTCTTTTCCTCAAATTCGCTCATGTCAATATTGGCATAAGACGGTGCCATGGTAATGCCCATGGCAGTACCTTGTGTTTGCTCATAAAATTTATTTTCGGATAGAAAGCAATTATGGTCCAAAATAAACTGAATTCCCTTTACTATAAATGATATATGTTTTTATGCCATGTTCCACTTAGCACAGTGGGAGGCAATAGCTTTGATACCTTAATGATGAGGATTTGAGGTATAAAGAGAAGAGACATCACAAAATGGTGCAAAAAATTACAACATTTTGAATGAAGATGAATTTAAATTTATATTTGAACCTAACCCTATAATACGCATCTTTTATCATCTTCCCAAGATCCACAAAGATCCCACCTTCCAAGGAAGACCCTCAAATTTCTTTATGACATCCATGGTATCTCTTACATAGGATTTTATATTTTTGACTATAGGCTGTAAATACCCGTCAATATATTTAGACAAATGGTCGGTTACTGAGTCAATACCAGAAATTATGGCTCTGCCCGGGGGGTTTATTGGATCTTTGTGGATCTTGGGAAGATGATAAAAGATGGGAATTCTAGGGTTAGGTTCAAATATAAATTTAAATTAATCTTCGTTCAAAATTGTGTCATTTTTTGCATCATTTAATAATTTATATAGTTCTTTATAATATCTCTCTATAGGATTAGAGGATAGTACTTTATAGGTGGTTCTGCAATTCAATAAATTGAATGCTTCTTTCGAATAATCTGCCCTATTTTGTATTACAAGTCCTCCACCCTTGTCCGCTTGTCTAAATATGTATATAAGTTGTTAATTTGTGTTTTTGTGTATTATGTTTCTAATGTGTATCGCCTTAAGACCTGAAGTATGTGGTTTAGGAGCCGGCTCCCCTTACATCATTTCTCATCCCGGCACTTTTAAACAGAGCTGACACTGATTAGGGACATACCTTTTGAGTTACTAACCCCTGAAGAAGTCTGCACGTCATTTGCAGATGAAACGCGTAGGGTTTCAAGTTGAAGCTTTGTGACATTCCATTTGGCATTTTCACAAACACTTTTGAATGGACAGCAGACTATAGTCGTTAAAGTGGATCAGCGTCTTCGAATACAGCCACAGAAGTAACAGAGTTCAATAAATAGACACCACAAACAATTGGATTTCTGTACTGAACCTACCTGATTGACTGGCAATGAGAGTTGGAGCAGGATCCCAGGCCGTAAGTTGTTTGTATCATCTGTTGTTATCGTGATGTGCCTTCACTTGTTTTATCTTCTGTAAGTGTATTTTTAGCAGGGCTATGCGTTTATTAAATCCTTACTCACTACTTTGAATCGTGCTGCGCTGTGTGTCTTTTTGTATTTTCAATATGAGGTTAAAATTGGAGATGTCTATCAGGAAAAACGAAAAGGTGTGAGTCTGAGTAGTGGAAATAATGTATTTATCTCTAAAATTCTAAGGTTCTGAGGAAGAATGATAGTGGTATGTAAACTGTCTTTAAAATGGAAGCTGAAAGTATTCACATAGTTGCTGAGTCCTTTCAAGTTCTCATCTCCAAAAATAAGACCCTCAGTTTTAGGACCCTGCTCATTATAGCATATTGTTGTAATTTAGGGTCAGTTCTACATAAAATAGCATATATTTTTTCAGATGAGAGTGCCTTGTTAGAATTGTCCATAAACTTTTCTCTGGACTCATATATGGATATAAATTAAGACAGAAGACATTTTAGTCAAAGGATGGCACTTTTCCTGATACCAATTCAGTATTATAATATATATCTAATTCAATACACAAAGGCACTTGTTAAATGATAAACCCCCAAAATAAATCACCATGACATTTGCTTGCCTGTGGTGATTGACATGCCCTGCTCTCACGCAATTGGTTTACTCCAGAGCAGAGGGCGGCATTGCCTAAAAAACCTCTTGTGAAATAGTAAATTTTCACCAGATCATACAGAATTGCAAGTGGCAACTCCAGGTGGGTAGGTTCTCTACTTGTGAACCTATACCCCTGCATTCATGATAGATTTTGCCCCTAATCATAACGCTTATGTACAGTATGAGCAGCAAAAGAAATAGGATGACTAGGTACCTATTGAATACTTTACAGCCAACGTGACTTCAGTGATTGGTCATTCTGCTCTCGGACCACCCTGATTGAGTTAGCATTTGTTAATGTTTTATGGCACTTATTATTCAACACTCGTTTCACTAACTAATGTTTTATTTATGTTATTATTCTAGTTTATGTATTGAGTTTAAATTAAAGGGACTTCAACCAGAGTGTGCAATTTAAACAACTTTGCAGTTTACTTCTATTATCCAATTTGATTTGTTCTCTTGGTATTATCCTTTGTTGAAAAGTACCACCTAAGTAGGTTTAGGAGCAGTAAAGCACTACTGGGAGCTAGTAGGTGATTGGTGACTGCTCATATAAGCCTGTGGTGATTGGCTGTGCTAAAGTATTCAGCTAGCTCCCAGTAGTGAATTGCTGCTCCTTTAACAAAGGATACCAAGAGAATGAATCAAATCTGATAATATATGTTAAATGAAAAGCTGTTTTAAATTCTATGTTCTATCTGAATGGAAAGAAAAAAATATGGGTTTTAAGGATTTCTGCCTAAAATGGCTATAGGTCTTAATGTTTTATTGCATAACATATAATTATACACACACAATACATATTTCAGCATAAAACAGATTATTCTGTAAAGCGTGGTCACAGTAAGTCTCTCTCACCCCAAATACATTTTAGTGACACAAATAGACACCAGTAAAGTTTTATTTGGTTCCCTCCCTTTGTTTTACCCGCACCCTAACTCAAACTATATATAATTCCAATCCCAAATCACGAGCCCGTCGCAGCCCCTCCCCATCCAAATGTCAGGTGCGATAGTCGCCACGCCCCTTTAAGTCACGTGCACTTCTTGATTCGCCGCTTTCTATGTCACGCGCACTTGTCGTCCCGCCTTTTCAAATGTCATGTGCACCTTTCCCACGCCTACCTCGAATGTCATGTGCTTTCTCTTCCCTCAGAAAGTTTTTACTCTGTCTGCAGTCTGCCTGGTCCTGTCTGAAGTGTCTCCATAGTAACTCAGCAGCAGGTCTCCATAGCAACCCGTAGAGTAAGTAGCGGGTCTGGTGCCTCAGTACATAATTGACAGTGTACAGTGTCAGCCGCTCTTTACTACAACACAAACACGGGGTCTCGCAGTCGCTTTTGACTTTATGGAGTCTCTGGCTGATGCGCGCCGCCGCCTACAGGATGCCGGACAGGAAGAGCTGCTGCGGTTCTGGGGAGAGCTCGGTCCAGAGGAACAACAGAGACTGCTGGGGGACCTGGCATTGCTGGAGCCCGAGGAGCTGAAGGAGCACTGTCACCGGGCCCTGGAAGCCTACACCCGGGAGACCAGCTCAGCACCGAGCCTAGAATTAAACATGAGACCCGTGCCGCCTGAACGCCTGGGTAGCGTGAGCACAAGCTGCCCCCAGAAACTGAAGAGCTGGGAAGCTGAAGGTGAGTTATTAGCTATCCTCGTGCCCGCTGTATGACAGATACTCCTGTATCCTGTACTTTATCTCCCAAAATGTCACTGCATTATCCTTCCTGCTGAACACAGTTTGACAATTAAAGGGACAGACAACATCTTGAGATTTTTTTATATAAAATGTTTAGTTCTGTATATTGGAACAACTTTGCAATATATTTCCTTATTTATTTGCCCCCCTTTCGTGTAATTTAACTGTGAAAATGAGCAATTTCTAGCTCTCGGAACTTTGAAATGCACCCTGCTGACTTCTCAAGGCTAGGTCTGCCACATATCTGTCACTAGCTTTAACTGATAACACCTTCAAAATGAATCACTTTATACTAACTTTATGACAGTGGCTAGTTTTTGTTGTCTGCAGACTAAAGCCCAGGTTGCCTTCTTTAAACAAGACAAATAATAGTTGGAATTTGGCTATTGAAAAATAATTACAGTAAAAAGGATGTTAATTTGTTTTATAATCATTAAGATGTAGCCAATATGTTATACTTTAGCAGCACATCCTATGCTGACCAGTGACGCAGTGTCCAGCAAAGTTATATTAAAATATAACATGCCCACATGATTCCATATCTCATCCAGACCCCTGTAGCATTCACAATAATTTGGTTACCTTCCCAGAGATACTTGATTCTCCATACGGCTCAATGACCTGTGTACTTCCTGATGGCTTATTGCCATACCTATTGTCAGAATGCCAAACTACTGACACCCAGTGTCACTGTATTTTGCCTATCAGAGAACCTTGTCTGTTGACCCTGTGCTTTGTACTCATTAGAGACATATTACCCTGTTTATTTGCCTCATGGTCCCTTTTTATTACTATAATCAGTCAAGGGACCCTATATCATACACTGTACTGATCAGCAAAACAATCTACTTTACACTGAATCTGTTGTCAGTACAAGGGCACCATAGTCTGCTTAAAGGGATAGTCGACACCTGATGCAACTTAGTGAAGGTAAAGTTACCTTAGTCTCTATCCAGTATTCCGTTTATGGAGTCAAATAAATATAGGTTTCATTCATCATTTTTTTTTCAGCTCTGCGTATAAATCAAGTTATAAACTGTTTTAAGGCAAGTTATTAAACATTTTTAGTCAACCCGAAAATAAATAAATTTAAAATATATATATAATATATATATATATATATATATATATATATATATATATATATATATATATATATATATATACTGTGTATATGTGTGTGTATATATATATATATATATATATATATATATATATATATATATATATATATATTACCTTTTGATCACGTTTTTCTATTGTCCTATTGAAATGTAGGCCGTTAGGCGACCGTCACTAGACGTCACCCGCCCACGTATTCAAGAGTGCATGTGCAATTACATTTTTCTGTGGATTCCACACCTTGCGCGCTCCCGTTTTGCGCATGCATTCTAGTTCCAGGTTGGAATCCCTTAATATGTTGTAGACTGCATCGGAGAGTAGCACATGCACACTGTTAAGAGACGTAGAGAGCGGATGGGACCGCTCAAGACATCACAGCTTGCAGAACAGGGAAGTAGGGCTTGGAAAGGAGTCGGCGGCCAAATGGTGAGGGAATTTGAAATATATTTTTACGGATAAATATACCAGTAATAAAAAAATAAATACTTGGCGAATACATTAAGATACTATTGAGAAATGTTTGGTTAGCTGCAATACTGGATAACTTTACCTTCAATTCAGGAATAGAAGATGCAACTGCATCGCATGTTGAATAGCTCTAACGGTATTGGAGTAATCAAAATACATGTTTGTTCCATGTAGATATGGTCGCCAAACTCCCCCCACTGTTACTTATTTACTTTCTTTTTAATTGAATCCTCCAATCGTAATACAATCCTCAGTTGGATTGTTAGCAAGCGTTCATAGACAATCGCGCATGCGCAATCAATTAGGAAAAAAATTCAGCACAGCAAAAGTACAACATAGTTATTAGAAAAACTCTTTCCTATACCTCCAACACAGCAAACGGATTCACACAAACAGACAATTAAAAAAATAGTAGTATCTCACAAAATTGAGTACACCCCTCCCATTTTTGTAAATATTTTATTATATCTTTTTATGTAATAACACTAAAGAAAGACACTTTGCTACAATGTAAAGTAGTGAGTGTACAGCCTGTATAACAGTGTAAATGTGCTGTCCCCTCAAAAATAACTCAGCACACAGCCATTAATGTCTAAACCGTTGGAAACAAAAGTGAGTACTCCCTCAAGTGCAAATGTCCAAATTGCGCCCAAAATGTCAATATTTTGTGTGGCCACCATTATTTTCTGGCACTGCCTTAACCCTCTTGGGCATGGAGTTCACTAGAGCTTCACAGGTTGCCACTGGAGTCCTCTTCCAGTCCTCAATGACGACATCACAGAGCTGGTGGATGTGAGGATGCCCCACAGATGTTCAATAGGGTTTACGTCTGGAGACATGCTTGGCCAGTCCATCACCTTTTACCCTCAGCTTCTTTCAAAGGCAGTGGTCGTCTTGGAGGTGTGTTTGGTGTCAATATCATCTTGGAATACTGTCCTGCGGCCCAGTCTCGGAAGGGATCATGCTCTGCTTCAGTATTTCACAGTACATGTTGGCATTCATGGTTCCCTCAATGAACTGTAGCTCCCCAGTGCCGGCAACACTCATGCAGGCCCAGAACATAACACTCCTACCAACATGCTTGACTAAAGGCAAGACATACTTGTCTTAGTAATCATCTCCTGGTTGCTGCCACACACGCTTGACATCATCTGAACCAAATAAGTTTATCTTGGTCTCATCGGACCACAGGACATGGTTCCAGTAATCCGTGTCCTTAGTCTGCTTGTCTTCAGCAAACTGTTTGCAGGCTTTCTTGTGGATCATCTTTAGAAGAGGCTTTCTTCTGGGACGACAGCCATGCAGACCAATTTGATGCAGTGTGCGTCGTATGGTCTGAGTACTGACAGTCTGACCCCCCCACCCCTTCAAACTCTGCAGCAATGCTGGCAGCACTCATACGTCTATTTCCCAAAGACAACCTCTGGATATGACGCTGAGCACGTGCACTCAACTTCTTTGGCCGACCATGGCGAGGCCTGTTCTGAGTAGAACCTGTCCTGTGAAACCGCTTTATGGTCTTGCCCACTGTGCTGCAGCTCATTTTTAGGGTTTTGGCAATCTTCTTATAGCCTAGGCCATCTTTATGTAAAGCAATAATTATTTTTTTCAGATCCTCAGAGAGGCTTTTGCCATGAGGCGCCATGTTGAACTTCTAGTGGACAAGTATGAGAGAGTGTGAGGGTGATAACACCAAATTTAGCACACCTGCTCCCCATTCACATCTGAGACCTTGTAACACTAACAACTCACATGACACCGGGGAGAGAAAATGGCTAATTGGGCCCAATGTGGACATTTCCAATTAGGGGTGTACTCACTTTTGTTGCCAACGTTTTAGACATTAATGGCTGTGTGTTGAGTTATTTTGAGGGGGCAGCAAATTTATACTGTTATACAGGCTGTACACTCACTACTTTACATTGTAGCAAAGTGTTATTTCTTCAGTGTTGTCACATGAAAAGATATAATAAAATAGTTACAAAAATGTAAAGGGGTGTACTCACTTTTGTGAGATACTGTGTGTGTGTGTGTGTATATATGCATGTATGTATATATGTATGTATATATGTATGTATATATATATATATATATATATATATATATATATATATATATATATATATATATATATATATATATATATATATATATATATATATATATATATATATATATATATATATACACACACAGGTGGCCCTCGGTTTACAATGGTTCAATTTGCACCGTTTCAGAATAACAACCTTTTTTTTTCAGTCATGTGACTGCTATTGAAGAGCATTGAGAAGTAGTGCATTGATTAAAATAGCCAGTAGGTGGAGCTGTCCGCTTGTGTTGCAGTAAAGATATGCAAGCCAAGCAAGCTCAAATTAATCAGTTTAACCAGACCTGAGCTATCGAGCAGATTTCAAAGGAACAAGATCTTCCTGTCTATAAATCAGTCCAGATTGGAATGCATAGAAAGAACTGTTTGCAGAAAAATGCAAGCAAAGCCTGTGTTGTGTGATTATTTTATTAGGTTTATAATGCTGTTTAGCAAATGTTTTTGTTCATTTAACTTAGTTTAATTATATATTCTGTGTTGTGTGATTATTTTATCAGGTTTATAATGCTGTTTAGCATTTAAAGTCTTCATTTCAAAGCTTTAAAAATAATGTATTAGGTCTTACTTATGACAATTTTGAGAGGGGCCTGGAACCTAACTCCCTCACTTCCCATTGACTTACATTATAAACTGGGTTTCAATTTACAACGGTTTCGATTCACAACCATTCCTTCTGGAACCTAACCCCGGCGTAAACTGAGGGCTACCTGTATGTGTGTATATGTGTGTGCTATAAATACAGATTTAACCCTGTTCACAGAAAAAAAAAACTTTTTTAATGGCAAAGAATACATATATGGCATTTGATTAGCTAAAGTTTACCTTCACTTTAACAAGGGGTCATGTACCCCTGTAACCAGCGACACTGATCTACCCTTTATGTTGCGTGTCCTAAGGTGTTTTGACCTTGCTGAGACCACAATATTACTACATGTCTCACTACCTGAGGCATTCAGAAATAGTTTGATCTCACAGCTGTCAATGAGGCCCACGTTATATTTAAAGGGACAGTCTACACCCAATACTTATTCTTTATTACTCATTGTTACATACCAGACAAGCATCTTTCAATGGGTTACACATCTATAAGCTTGTAAGAAGTACATGAAACTTTTAAATAATCATCGTTTGTTAGCAACTGAAAATGGCTGGCAAGCTCCGCCCACAGCTTTCTTCTTGTCCAGT
Source organism: Bombina bombina (assembly GCF_027579735.1). Classification (NCBI taxonomy): domain Eukaryota; kingdom Metazoa; phylum Chordata; class Amphibia; order Anura; family Bombinatoridae; genus Bombina; species Bombina bombina. The sequence continues at coordinate 68,064,025 of NC_069510.1, forward strand.
TAGTGGTTTTCTTGTGTGACAGTTTAGTAGTGCACGTTTCATAATTTTCAGTTAGCATTTCAAATTGCACATGTGCAGTTTTTTTGCCCCTGCCAGAAATGCAGGGGACATTTATTGTAGGCGGACCAGCATCAGTTCCTACAACTAGAAATAGTTATTGTGGCTGTCTAGTGGCAGTTCTGTTTACTTTTTACATGTGAATTTTTTTGTACTGTGAGTGAATATTATAATATAAATAATCTTTATAATCTTGTGGTAATATTTATTTTCTTCAATTATTGATTTATGTTATTGCTAGTAATGTCTAATGAACTTTGGCTCCTCATTATTTATGAATCACTACTTTTGTGGGATAAGATTAAGACACTGTGTGCTGATTCAAGGCTACATTACGAGTGGAGCGCTGTTGTGTGTAATCAATAAGGGATATATATATATTGTAGTAGAATCCATATAAGTCCAGTAGTTGAATATCTATCTAAATATCAAGAGTATTGCAGTATGCAGTAATCCTTTTTTTTATTGGACTTTGCGTAGGAAATGACTAGCTTTCAAGAGTTACCTCTCTTCCTCAGGTCTGAAGCAATAGCCTTCCATTATTTTCAAAATAATTTTCAAGCACCATAAATTATTATTTTGAAGAAATGTTTCGATATTTTGCAAGTTAAAGGGACATGAAACCCAAAATGTTTATTTCATGTTTCAGATAGGGAATACAATTTTAAACCCTTAACGACCAACGACGTATGGGGTACATCCTGCGAAAAAATTTAGTTAACGACCAAGGACGTACCCCATACGTCGTTGGTCCTTGAAAGCGGTGGAAGCGTTCCTTATCGCTTCCAGCCGCTTTCATGTTATTGCAGTGATGCCTCGATATTGAGGCATCCTGCAATAACGTTTTCTAGCAGTCCAATGCAGAGAGAGACACTCTGCGGCCCTCTCTGCATCGGCCATCAATGGCCATGATCGTTGGTGGGTGGGAGCCGGATGCAGGGAGGCAGCCATCAGTGGAGGAAGTGCTGGAGGGGGGCGGGATCGTGTGCGGGGGCGTGCGCATGTGCACGGAGGCGGGCGCAGTGACACTATGGCACAAAAAATTTCTACAGCAAGGTGGGAGAGAGGACTGGGGAGGGGGGAAATGTTCAATTAAGGGATCTGGAAGAGGGTGGGGGGTTGAATCTTGAGGGGGGGCAGCTACACTACAGAAAAGATTAAAAAGGTGTTAATAAAATATAAAAAAAAAAAAACATTTTATTTCAAACTGGGTTCTGGCAGACAGCTGCCAGTACCCAAGATGGCGCCCAATAAGGTAGAGGGGGAGGGTTAGAGAGCTGTTTTGGGAGGGGGATCAGGGAGGTTGGGGGCTAAGGGGGGGATCCTACACAGAAGAATGATTGTTTTTTTTTGTTTTTAAAAACCAAAAAAAACCCCAAAACTTTTATTTTAGTACTGGCAAACTTTCTGCCAGTACTTAAGATGGTGGGGACAATTGTGGGGTAGGGGAGGGAAGAGAGCTGTTTAGGAGGGATCAGGGTGTGTGATGTGTCAGGTGGGAGGCTGATCTCTACACTAAAGCTAAAATTAACCCTGCAAGCTCCCTACAAGCTACCTAATTAACCCCTTCACTGCTAGACATAATACACGTGTGATGCGCAGCGGCATTTAGTGGCCTTCTAATTACCAAAGAGCAATGCCAAAGCCATATATGTCTGCTATTCCTGAACACAGTGGATCCCAGAGAAGCTTTTACAACCATTTGTGCCATAATTGCACAAGCTGTTTGTAATTAATTTCAGTGAGAAACCTAAAATTTGTGAAATACTGAACAATTTTTTTTATTTGATCGCATTTGGCGGTAAAATGGTGGCATGAAATATACCAAAATGGGCCTAGATCAATACTTTGGGTTGTCTACTACACTACAGCTAAAATTAACCCTACAAGCTCCCTAATTAACCCCTTCACTGCTTGGCATAATACACGTGTGGTGCGCAGTGGCATTTAGCGGCCTTCTAATTACCAAAAAGCAACGCCAAAGCCATATAAGTCTGCTATTTCTGAACAAATGGGATCCAGGAGAAGCATTTAGAACCATTGGTGTCAAAATTGCACTGTTTATAAATAATTTCAGTGAGAAACCTAAAGTTTGTGAAAAAAATTGTGAAAAAGTGAATGATTTTTTTTTTTATTTGATCGCATTTGGCGGTGAAATGGTGGCATGAAATATACCAAAATGGGCCTAGATCAATACTTTGGGTTGTCTTCTAAAAATAAGATATACATGTCAAGGGATATGGATTCCTGATCAGTGTCCCAATGTAACTAGCGCTAATTTTGAAAAAAAA